>NW_026525425.1:0-300000 GCF_943734705.1 Anopheles coustani | reverse complement strand
ACTAAGCACAATTCAACATGCTTCAGACCATGGTTTTCGTTCTTCCAAGCAAAGGTAAGCACCATCCACAATGCTCCGGACTACTTTTTACGTTCTTCCCAGCAAAATTAAGCACCTTCTCCAATGCTCCAGACTACTTTTTACGTTGTTTCTAGCAAAATTAAGCACCATCCAACATGCTCCGGACCATGTTTTTCTTTCTTTAACTAAACACTTAAAAAAAAAAAATAAATAAATAAAACTAAGCCCAATTCAACATGCTTCAGACCATGTTTGTCGTTCTTCCAAGCAAAGGTAAGAACCATCCACAATGCTCCGGCATACTTTTAACGTTCTTCCCAGCAAAATAAAGCACCTTCTCCAATGCTACAAACTGCTTTTTACGTTCTTTCTAGCAAAATTAAGCACCATCCAACATGCTCCGGACCATGTTTTTCTTTCTTTAACTAAAAACTTAAATAAAAAAATAAATAAATAAAACTAAGCCCAATTCAACATGCTTCAGACCATGTTTGTCGTTCTTCCAAGCAAAGGTAAGCACCATCTACAATGCTCCGGACTACTTTTTACGTTCTTCCCAGCAAAATTAAGCACCTTCTCCAATGCTACAAACTACTTTTTACGTTGTTTCTAGCAAAATTAAGCACCATCCAACATGCTCCGGACCATGTTTTTCTTTCTTTAACTAAAAACTTAAAAGAAAAAAAATTAATAAATAAAACTAAGCACAATTCAACATGCTTCAGACCATGGTTTTCGTTCTTCCAAGCAAAGGTAAGCACCATCCACAATGCTCCGGACTACTTTTTACGTTCTTCCCAGCAAAATTAAGCACCTTCTCCAATGCTCCAGACTACTTTTTACGTTCTTTCTAGCAAAATTAAGCACCATCCAACAAGCTCCGGACCATGTTTTTCTTTCTTTAACTAAACACTTAAAAAAAAAAAATAAATAAATAAAACTAAGCCCAATTCAACATGCTTCAGACCATGTTTGTCGTTCTTCCAAGCAAAGGTAAGAACCATCTACAATGCTCCGGACTACTTTTAACGTTCTTCCCAGCAAAATTAAGCACCTTCTCCAATGCTACAAACTGCTTTTTACGTTCTTTCTAGCAAAATTAAGCACCATCCAACATGCTTCGGACCATGTTTTTCTTTCTTTAACTAAAAACTTAAATAAAAAAATAAATAAATAAAACTAAGCCCAATTCAACATGCTTCAGACCATGTTTGTCGTTCTTCCAAGCAAAGGTAAGCACCATCTACAATGCTCCGGCATACTTTTAACGTTCTTCCCAGCAAAATAAAGCACCTTCTCCAATGCTACAAACTGCTTTTTACGTTGTTTCTTGCAAAATTAGGCACCATCCAACATGCTCCGGACCATGTTTTTCTTTCTTTAACTAAACACTTAAAAAAAAATAAATAAATAAAACTAACCCCAATTCAACATGCTTCAGACCACGTTTTTCGTTTTTCCAAGCAAAGGTAAGCACCATCCACAATGCTCCAGACTACTTTTAACGTTCTTCCCAGCAAAATTAAGCACCTTCTCCAATGCTACAAACTGCTTTTTACGTTCTTTCTAGCAAAATTAAGCACCATCCAACATGCTTCGGACCATGTTTTTCTTTCTTTAACTAAAAACTTAAATAAAAAAATAAATAAATAAAACTAAGCCCAATTCAACATGCTTCAGACCATGTTTGTCGTTCTTCCAAGCAAAGGTAAGCACCATCTACAATGCTCCGGACTACTTTTTACGTTCTTCCCAGCAAAATTAAGCACCTTCTCCAATGCTACAAACTACTTTTTACGTTGTTTCTAGCAAAATTAAGCACCATCCAACATGCTCCGGACCATGTTTTTCTTTCTTTAACTAAACACTTAAAAAAAAAAAATAAATAAATAAAACTAAGCCCAATTCAACATGCTTCAGACCATGTTTGTCGTTCTTCCAAGCAAAGGTAAGAACCATCCACAATGCTCCGGACTACTTTTAACGTTCTTCCTAGCAAAATGAAGCACCTTGTCCAATGCTACAAACTACTTTTTACGTTCTTTCTAGCAAAATTAAGCACCATCCAACAAGCTCCGGACCATGTTTTTCTTTCTTTAACTAAACCCTAAAAAAAAAAATAAATAAATAAAACTAAGCCCAATTCAACATGCTTCAGACCACGTTTTTCGTTCTTCCAAGCAAAGGTAAGCACCATCCACAATGCTCCGGACTACTTTTAACGTTCTTCCTAGCAAAATTAAGCACCTTCTCCAATGCTACAAACTACTTTTTACGTTCTTTCTAGCAAAATTTAGCACCATCCAACATGCTTCGGACCATGTTTTTCTTTCTTTAACTAAAAACTTAAAAAAAAAATAAATAAATAAAACTAAGCCCAATTCAACATGCTTCAGACCATGTTTGTCGTTCTTCCAAGCAAAGGTAAGCACCATCTACAATGCTCCGGCATACTTTTAACGTTCTTCCCAGCAAAATAAAGCACCTTCTCCAATGCTACAAACTGCTTTTTACGTTGTTTCTTGCAAAATTAGGCACCATCCAACATGCTCCGGACCATGTTTTTCTTTCTTTAACTAAACACTTAAAAAAAAATAAATAAATAAAACTAAGCCCAATTCAACATGCTTCAGACCATGTTTGTCGTTCTTCCAAGCAAAGGTAAGCACCATCCACAATGCTCCGGACTACTTTTAACGTTCTTCCCAGCAAAATTAAGCACCTACTCCATTGCTACAAACTACTTTTTACGTTCTTTCTAGCAAAATTAAGCACCATCCAACATGCTTCGGACCATGTTTTTCTTTCTTTAACTAAACACTTAAAAAAAAAAATAAATAAATAAAACTAAGCCCAATTCAACATGCTTCAGACCATGTTTGTCGTTCTTCCAAGCAAAGGTAAGCACCATCTACCATGCTCCGGACTACTTTTTACGTTCTTCCCAGCAAAATTAAGCACCTTCTCCAATGCTACAAACTACTTTTTACGTTCTTTCTAGCAAAATTAAGCACCATCCAACAAGCTCCGGACCATGTTTTTCTTTCTTTAACTAAACACTTAAAAAAAAATAAATAAATAAAACTAACCCCAATTCAACATGCTTCAGACCACGTTTTTCGTTTTTCCAAGCAAAGGTAAGCACCATCCACAATGCTCCGGAATACTTTTAACGTTCTACCAAGCAAAATAAAGCACCTTCTCCAATGCTACAAACTACTTTTAACGTTCTTTCTAGCAAAATTAAGCACCATCCAACATGCTCCGTACCATGTTTTTCTTTCTTTAACTAAAAACTTAAAAAAAAAAAAATAAATAAAACTAAGCCCAATTCAACATGCTTCAGACCATGTTTGTCGTTCTTCCAAGCAAAGGTAAGCACCATCTACAATGCTCCGGACTACTTTTTACGTTCTTCCCAGCAAAATTAAGCACCTTCTCCAATGCTACAAACTACTTTTTACGTTGTTTCTAGCAAAATTAAGCACCATCCAACATGCTCCGGACCATGTTTTTCTTTCTTTAACTAAACACTTAAAAAAAAAAATAAATAAATAAAACTAAGCCCAATTCAACATGCTTCAGACCATGTTTGTCGTTCTTCCAAGCAAAGGTAAGAACCATCCACAATGCTCCGGACTACTTTTAACGTTCTTCCTAGCAAAATGAAGCACCTTGTCCAATGCTACAAACTACTTTTTACGTTCTTTCTAGCAAAATTAAGCACCATCCAACAAGCTCCGGACCATGTTTTTCTTTCTTTAACTAAACCCTAAAAAAAAAAATAAATAAATAAAACTAAGCCCAATTCAACATGCTTCAGACCACGTTTTTCGTTCTTCCAAGCAAAGGTAAGCACCATCCACAATGCTCCGGACTACTTTTAACGTTCTTCCTAGCAAAATTAAGCACCTTCTCCAATGCTACAAACTACTTTTTACGTTCTTTCTAGCAAAATTTAGCACCATCCAACATGCTTCGGACCATGTTTTTCTTTCTTTAACTAAAAACTTAAAAAAAAAATAAATAAATAAAACTAAGCCCAATTCAACATGCTTCAGACCATGTATGTCGTTCTTCCAAGCAAAGGTAAGCACCATCCACAATGCTCCGGACTACTTTTAACGTTCTTCCTAGCAAAATGAAGCACCTTGTCCAATGCTACAAACTACTTTTTACGTTCTTTCTAGCAAAATTAAGCACCATCCAACAAGCTCCGGACCATGTTTTTCTTTCTTTAACTAAACCCTAAAAAAAAAAATAAATAAATAAAACTAAGCCCAATTCAACATGCTTCAGACCACGTTTTTCGTTCTTCCAAGCAAAGGTAAGCACCATCCACAATGCTCCGGACTACTTTTAACGTTCTTCCTAGCAAAATTAAGCACCTTGTCCAATGCTACAAACTACTTTTTACGTTGTTTCTAGCAAAATTAAGCACCATCCAACAAGCTCCGGACCATGTTTTTCTTTCTTTAACTAAACCCTAAAAAAAAAAATAAATAAATAAAACTAAGCCCAATTCAACATGCTTCAGACCACGTTTTTCGTTCTTCCAAGCAAAGGTAAGCACCATCCACAATGCTCCAAACTACTTTTAACGTTCTTCCTAGCAAAATTAAGCACCTTCTCCAATGCTACAAACTACTTTTTACGTTCTTTCTAGCAAAATTAAGCACCATCCAACATGCTCCGGACCATGTTTTTCTTTCTTTAACTAAAAACTTAAAAAAAAAATAAATGTATAAAACTAAGCCCAATTCAACATGCTTCAGACCATGTTTGTCGTTCTTCCAAGCAAAGGTAAGCACCATCCACAATGCTCCGGACTACTTTTAACGTTCTACCAAGCAAAATAAAGCACCTTGTCCAATGCTACAAACTACTTTTTACGTTCTTTCTAGCAAAATTAAGCACCATCCAACATGCTCCGGACCATGTTTTTCTTTCTTTAACTCAAAACTTAAAAAAAAAATAAATAAATAAAACTAAGCCCAATTCAACATGCTTCAGACCATGTTTGTCGTTCTTCCAAGCAAAGGTAAGCACCATCTACAATGCTCCGGCATACTTTTAACGTTCTTCCCAGCAAAATAAAGCACCTTCTCCAATGCTACAAACTGCTTTTTACGTTGTTTCTTGCAAAATTAGGCACCATCCAACATGCTCCGGACCATGTTTTTCTTTCTTTAACTAAACACTTAAAAAAAAAATAAATAAATAAAAATAAGCCCAATTCAACATGCTTCAGACCACGTTTTTCGTTCTTCCAAGCAAAGGTAAGCACCATCCACAATGCTCCGGACTACTTTTAACGTTCTTCCTAGCAAAATGAAGCACCTTGTCCAATGCTACAAACTACTTTTTACGTTGTTTCTAGCAAAATTAAGCACCATCCAACAAGCTCCGGACCATGTTTTTCTTTCTTTATCTAAACCCTAAAAAAAAAAATAAATAAATAAAACTAAGCCCAATTCAACATGCTTCAGACCACGTTTTTCGTTCTTCCAAGCAAAGGTAAGCACCATCTACAATGCTCCGGCATACTTTTAACGTTCTTCCCAGCAAAATAAAGCACCTTCTCCAATGCTACAAACTGCTTTTTACGTTGTTTCTTGCAAAATTAGGCACCATCCAACATGCTCCGGACCATGTTTTTCTTTCTTTAACTAAACCCTAAAAAAAAAAATAAATAAATAAAACTAAGCCCAATTCAACATGCTTCAGACCACGTTTTTCGTTCTTCCAAGCAAAGGTAAGCACCATCCACAATGCTCCGGACTACTTTTAACGTTCTTCCTAGCAAAATTAAGCACCTTGTCCAATGCTACAAACTACTTTTTACGTTGTTTCTAGCAAAATTAAGCACCATCCAACAAGCTCCGGACCATGTTTTTCTTTCTTTAACTAAACCCTAAAAAAAAAAATAAATAAATAAAACTAAGCCCAATTCAACATGCTTCAGACCACGTTTTTCGTTCTTCCAAGCAAAGGTAAGCACCATCCACAATGCTCCGGACTACTTTTAACGTTCTTCCTAGCAAAATTAAGCACCTTCTCCAATGCTACAAACTACTTTTTACGTTCTTTCTAGCAAAATTTAGCACCATCCAACATGCTTCGGACCATGTTTTTCTTTCTTTAACTAAAAACTTAAAAAAAAAATAAATAAATAAAACTAAGCCCAATTCAACATGCTTCAGACCATGTATGTCGTTCTTCCAAGCAAAGGTAAGCACCATCCACAATGCTCCGGACTACTTTTAACGTTCTTCCTAGCAAAATGAAGCACCTTGTCCAATGCTACAAACTACTTTTTACGTTCTTTCTAGCAAAATTAAGCACCATCCAACAAGCTCCGGACCATGTTTTTCTTTCTTTAACTAAACCCTAAAAAAAAAAAATAAATAAATAAAACTAAGCCCAATTCAACATGCTTCAGACCACGTTTTTCGTTCTTCCAAGCAAAGGTAAGCACCATCCACAATGCTCCGGACTACTTTTAACGTTCTTCCTAGCAAAATTAAGCACCTTGTCCAATGCTACAAACTACTTTTTACGTTCTTTCTAGCAAAATTAAGCACCATCCAACAAGCTCCGGACCATGTTTTTCTTTCTTTAACTAAACCCTAAAAAAAAAAATAAATAAATAAAACTAAGCCCAATTCAACATGCTTCAGACCATGTTTGTCGTTCTTCCAAGCAAAGGTAAGCACCATCCACAATGCTCCGGACTACTTTTAACGTTCTACCAAGCAAAATAAAGCACCTTGTCCAATGCTACAAACTACTTTTTACGTTGTTTCTAGCAAAATTAAGCACCATCCAACAAGCTCCGGACCATGTTTTTCTTTCTTTAACTAAACCCTAAAAAAAAAAATAAATAAATAAAAATAAGCCCAATTCAACATGCTTCAGACCATGTTTGTCGTTCTTCCAAGCAAAGGTAAGCACCATCTACAATGCTCCGGCATACTTTTAACGTTCTTCCCAGCAAAATAAAGCACCTTCTCCAATGCTACAAACTGCTTTTTACGTTGTTTCTTGCAAAATTAGGCACCATCCAACATGCTCCGGACCATGTTTTTCTTTCTTTAACTAAACACTTAAAAAAAAAATAAATAAATAAAAATAAGCCCAATTCAACATGCTTCAGACCACGTTTTTCGTTCTTCCAAGCAAAGGTAAGCACCATCCACAATGCTCCGGACTACTTTTAACGTTCTTCCTAGCAAAATTAAGCACCTTGTCCAATGCTACAAACTACTTTTTACGTTGTTTCTAGCAAAATTAAGCACCATCCAACATGCTTCGGACCATGTTTTTCTTTCTTTAACTAAAAACTTAAAAAAAAAATAAATGCATAAAACTAAGCCCAATTTAACATGCTTCAGACCATGTTTGTCGTTCTTCCAAGCAAAGGTAAGCACCATCTACAATGCTCCGGCATACTTTTAACGTTCTTCCCAGCAAAATAAAGCACCTTCTCCAATGCTACAAACTGCTTTTTACGTTGTTTCTTGCAAAATTAGGCACCATCCAACATGCTCCGGACCATGTTTTTCTTTCTTTAACTAAACCCTAAAAAAAAAAATAAATAAATAAAACTAAGCCCAATTCAACATGCTTCAGACCATGTATGTCGTTCTTCCAAGCAAAGGTAAGCACCATCCACAATGCTCCGGACTACTTTTAACGTTCTTCCTAGCAAAATGAAGCACCTTGTCCAATGCTACAAACTACTTTTTACGTTCTTTCTAGCAAAATTAAGCACCATCCAACAAGCTCCGGACCATGTTTTTCTTTCTTTAACTAAACCCTAAAAAAAAAAATAAATAAATAAAACTAAGCCCAATTCAACATGCTTCAGACCACGTTTTTCGTTCTTCCAAGCAAAGGTAAGCACCATCCACAATGCTCCGGACTACTTTTAACGTTCTTCCTAGCAAAATTAAGCACCTTGTCCAATGCTACAAACTACTTTTTACGTTCTTTCTAGCAAAATTAAGCACCATCCAACAAGCTCCGGACCATGTTTTTCTTTCTTTAACTAAACCCTAAAAAAAAAAATAAATAAATAAAACTAAGCCCAATTCAACATGCTTCAGACCATGTTTGTCGTTCTTCCAAGCAAAGGTAAGCACCATCCACAATGCTCCGGACTACTTTTAACGTTCTACCAAGCAAAATAAAGCACCTTGTCCAATGCTACAAACTACTTTTTACGTTGTTTCTAGCAAAATTAAGCACCATCCAACAAGCTCCGGACCATGTTTTTCTTTCTTTAACTAAACCCTAAAAAAAAAAATAAATAAATAAAACTAAGCCCAATTCAACATGCTTCAGACCACGTTTTTCGTTCTTCCAAGCAAAGGTAAGCACCATCCACAATGCTCCGGACTACTTTTAACGTTCTTCCTAGCAAAATTAAGCACCTTCTCCAATGCTACAAACTACTTTTTACGTTCTTTCTAGCAAAATTAAGCACCATCCAACATGCTTCGGACCATGTTTTTCTTTCTTTAACTAAAAACTTAAAAAAAAAATAAATGCATAAAACTAAGCCCAATTCAACATGCTTCAGACCATGTTTGTCGTTCTTCCAAGCAAAGGTAAGCACCATCCACAATGCTCCGGACTACTTTTAACGTTCTACCAAGCAAAATAAAGCACCTTGTCCAATGCTACAAACTACTTTTTACGTTCTTTCTAGCAAAATTAAGCACCATCCAACATGCTCCGGACCATGTTTTTCTTTCTTTAACTCAAAACTTAAAAAAAAAATAAATAAATAAAACTAAGCCCAATTCAACATGCTTCAGACCATGTTTGTCGTTCTTCCAAGCAAAGGTAAGCACCATCCACAATGCTCCGGACTACTTTTTACGTTCTTCCCAGCAAAATTAAGCACCTTCTCCAATGCTACAAACTACTTTTTACGTTCTTTCTAGCAAAATTAAGCACCATCCAACAAGCTCCGGACCATGTTTTTCTTTCTTTAACTAAACACTTAAAAAAAAAAATAAATAAATAAAACTAAGCCCAATTCAACATGCTTCAGACCACGTTTTTCGTTCTTCCAAGCAAAGGTAAGCACCATCCACAATGCTCCGGACTACTTTTAACGTTCTTCCCAGCAAAATTAAGCACCTTCTCCAATGCTACAAACTACTTTTTACGTTCTTTCTAGCAAAATTAAGCACCATCCAACAAGCTCCGGACCATGTTTTTCTTTCTTTAACTAAACACTTAAAAAAAAATAAATAAATAAAACTAACCCCAATTCAACATGCTTCAGACCACGTTTTTCGTTTTTCCAAGCAAAGGTAAGCACCATCCACAATGCTCCGGAATACTTTTAACGTTCTACCAAGCAAAATAAAGCACCTTCTCCAATGCTACAAACTACTTTTAACGTTCTTTCTAGCAAAATTAAGCACCATCCAACAAGCTCCGGACCATGTTTTTCTTTCTTTAACTAAACACTTAAAAAAAAAAAATAAATAAATAAAACTAAGCCCAATTCAACATGCTTCAGACCACGTTTTTCGTTCTTCCAAGCAAAGGTAAGCACCATCCACAATGCTCCGGACTACTTTTAACGTTCTTCCCAGCAAAATTAAGCACCTTCTCCAATGCTACAAACTACTTTTTACGTTCTTTCTAGCAAAATTAAGCACCATCCAACATGCTTCGGACCATGTTTTTCTTTCTTTAACTAAAAACTTAAAAAAAAAATAAATAAATAAAACTAAGCCCAATTCAACATGCTTCAGACCATGTTTGTCGTTCTTCCAAGCAAAGGTAAGCACCATCCACAATGCTCCGGACTACTTTTAACGTTCTACCAACAAAATAAAGCACCTTCTCCAATGCTACAAACTACTTTTTACGTTCTTTCTAGCAAAATTAAGCACCATCCAACATGCTCCGGACCATGTTTTTCTTTCTTTAACTAAAAACTTAAAAAAAAAATAAATAAATAAAACTAAGCCCAATTCAACATGCTTCAGACCACGTTTGTCGTTCTTCCAAGCAAAGGTAAGCACCATCTACAATGCTCCGGACTACTTTTTACGTTCTTCCCAGCAAAATTAAGCACCTTCTCCAATGCTACAAACTACTTTTTACGTTCTTTCTAGCAAAATTAAGCACCATCCAACAAGCTCCGGACCATGTTTTTCTTTCTTTAACTAAACACTTAAAAAAAAAAATAAATAAATAAAACTAAGCCCAATTCAACATGCTTCAGACCATGTTTGTCGTTCTTCCAAGCAAAGGTAAGAACCATCCACAATGCTCCGGACTACTTTTAACGTTCTACCAAGCAAAATAAAGCACCTTCTCCAATGCTACAAACTACTTTTTACGTTCTTTCTAGCAAAATTAAGCACCATCCAACATGCTCCGGACCATGTTTTTCTTTCTTTAACTCAAAACTTAAAAAAAAAATAAATAAATAAAACTAAGCCCAATTCAACATGCTTCAGACCATGTTTGTCGTTCTTCCAAGCAAAGGTAAGCACCATCCACAATGCTCCGGACTACTTTTTACGTTCTTCCCAGCAAAATTAAGCACCTTCTCCAATGCTACAAACTACTTTTTACGTTCTTTCTAGCAAAATTAAGCACCATCCAACAAGCTCCGGACCATGTTTTTCTTTCTTTAACTAAACACTTAAAAAAAAAAATAAATAAATAAAACTAAGCCCAATTCAACATGCTTCAGACCATGTTTGTCGTTCTTCCAAGCAAAGGTAAGAACCATCCACAATGCTCCGGACTACTTTTAACGTTCTTCCTAGCAAAATGAAGCACCTTGTCCAATGCTACAAACTACTTTTTACGTTCTTTCTAGCAAAATTAAGCACCATCCAACATGCTCCGGACCATGTTTTTCTTTCTTTAACTCAAAACTTAAAAAAAAAATAAATAAATAAAACTAAGCCCAATTCAACATGCTTCAGACCACGTTTTTCGTTCTTCCAAGCAAAGGTAAGCACCATCCACAATGCTCCGGACTACTTTTAACGTTCTTCCCAGCAAAATTAAGCACCTTCTCCAATGCTACAAACTACTTTTTACGTTCTTTCTAGCAAAATTAAGCACCATCCAACAAGCTCCGGACCATGTTTTTCTTTCTTTAACTAAACACTTAAAAAAAAATAAATAAATAAAACTAACCCCAATTCAACATGCTTCAGACCACGTTTTTCGTTTTTCCAAGCAAAGGTAAGCACCATCCACAATGCTCCGGAATACTTTTAACGTTCTACCAAGCAAAATAAAGCACCTTCTCCAATGCTACAAACTACTTTTAACGTTCTTTCTAGCAAAATTAAGCACCATCCAACATGCTCCGGACCATGTTTTTCTTTCTTTAACTAAAAACTTAAAAAAAAAATAAATAAATAAAACTAAGCCCAATTCAACATGCTTCAGACCATGTTTGTCGTTTTTCCAAGCAAAGGTAAGAACCATCCACAATGCTCCGGACTACTTTTAACGTTCTTCCTAGCAAAATGAAGCACCTTGTCCAATGCTACAAACTACTTTTTACGTTCTTTCTAGCAAAATTAAGCACCATCCAACAAGCTCCGGACCATGTTTCTCTTTCTTTAACTCAAAACTTAAAAAAAAAATAAATAAATAAAACTAAGCCCAATTCAACATGCTTCAGACCATGTTTGTCGTTCTTCCAAGCAAAGGTAAGCACCATCTACAATGCTCCGGCATACTTTTAACGTTCTTCCCAGCAAAATAAAGCACCTTCTCCAATGCTACAAACTGCTTTTTACGTTGTTTCTTGCAAAATTAGGCACCATCCAACATGCTCCGGACCATGTTTTTCTTTCTTTAACTAAACACTTAAAAAAAATAAATAAATAAAACTAAGCCCAATTCAACATGCTTCAGACCACGTTTTTCGTTCTTCCAAGCAAAGGTAAGCACCATCCACAATGCTCCGGACTACTTTTAACGTTCTTCCCAGCAAAATGAAGCACCTTGTCCAATGCTACAAACTACTTTTTACGTTCTTTCTAGCAAAATTAAGCACCATCCAACACGCTCCGGACCATGTTTTTCTTTCTTTAACTAAACACTTAAAAAAAAAATAAATAAATAAAACTAAGCCCAATTCAACATGCTTCAGACCATGTTTGTCGTTCTTCCATGCAAAGGTAAGCACCATCCACAATGCTCCGGACTACTTTTAACGTTCTTCCCAGCAAAATTAAGCACCTTCTCCAATGCTACAAACTACTTTTTACGTTCTTTCTAGCAAAATTAAGCACCATCCAACACGCTCCGGACCATGTTTTTCTTTCTTTAACTAAAAACTTAAAAAAAATAAATAAATAAAACTAAGCCCAATTCAACATGCTTCAGACCACGTTTTTCGTTCTTCCAAGCAAAGGTAAGCACCATCCACAATGCTCCGGACTACTTTTAACGTTCTTCCCAGCAAAGTTAAGCACCTTCTCCAATGCTACAAACTACGTTTTACGTTCTTTGTAGCAAAATTAAGCACCATCCAACATGCTCCGGACCATGTTTTTCTTTCTTTAACTAAACACTTAAAAAAAAAATAAATAAATAAAACTAAGCCCAATTCAACATGCTTCAGACCACGTTTTTCGTTCTTCCAAGCAAAGGTAAGCACCATCCACAATGCTCCGGACTACTTTTAACGTTCTTCCCAGCAAAATTAAGCACCTTCTCCAATGCTACAAACTACTTTTTACGTTCTTTCTAGCAAAATTAAGCACCATCCAACACGCTCCGGACCATGTTTTTCTTTCTTTAACTAAACACTTAAAAAAAAAAATAAATAAATAAAACTAAGCCCAATTCAACATGCTTCAGACCACGTTTTTCGTTCTTCCAAGCAAAGGTAAGCACCATCCACAATGCTCCGGACTACTTTTAACGTTCTTCCCAGCAAAATGAAGCACCTTGTCCAATGCTACAAACTACTTTTAACGTTCTTTCTAGCAAAATTAAGCACCATCCAACATGCTCCGGACCATGTTTTTTTTTCTTAAACTAAACACTTAAAAAAAAAATAAATAAATAAAACTAAGCCCAATTCAACATGCTTCAGACCATGTTTGTCGTTCTTCCAAGCAAAGGTAAGCACCATCCACAATGCTCCGGACTACTTTTAACGTTCTTCCCAGCAAAATAAAGCACCTTCTCCAATGCTACAAACTACTTTTTACGTTCTTTCTAGCAAAATTAAGCACCATCCAACATGCTCCGGACCATGTTTTTCTTTCTTTAACTGAAAACTTAAAAGAAAAAAATTAATAAATAAAACTAAGCACAATTCAACATGCTTCAGACCATGGTTTTCGTTCTTCCAAGCTCAGGTAAGCACCATCCACAATGCTCCGGACTACTTTTAACGTTCTTCCCAGCAAAATTAAGCACCTTCTCCAATGCAACAGACTACTTTTTACGTTCTTTCTAGCAAAATTAAGCACCATCCAACATGCTCCGGACCATGTTTTTCGTTCTTTAACTAAACACTTAAAAAAAATAATAAATAAATAAAACTAAGCCCAATTCAACATGCTTCAGACCACGTTTTTCGTTCTTCCAAGCAAAGGTAAGCACCATCCACAATGCTCCGGACTACTTTTAACGTTCTTCCCAGCAAAATTAAGCACCTTCTCCAATGCTACAAACTGCTTTTTACGTTCTTTCTAGCAAAATTAAGCACCATCCAACATGCTCCGGACCATGTTTTTCTTTCTTTAACTGAAAACTTAAAAGAAAAAAATTAATAAATAAAACTAAGCACAATTCAACATGCTTCAGACCATGGTTTTCGTACTTCCAAGCAAAGCTAAGCACCATCCACAATGCTCCGGACTACTTTTAACGTTCTTCCCAGCAAAATTAAGCACCTTCTCCAATGCTACAAACTGCTTTTTACGTTCTTTCTAGCAAAATTAAGCACCATCCAACATGCTCCGGACCATGTTTTTCTTTCTTTAACTCAAAACTTAAAAAAAAAATAAATAAATAAAACTAAGCCCAATTCAACATGCTTCAGACCACGTTTTTCGTTCTTCCAAGCAAAGGTAAGCACCATCCACAATGCTCCGGACTACTTTTACCGTTCTTATCAGCAAAATTAAGCACCTTCTCCAATGCTACATACTACTTTTTACGTTCTTTCTAGCAAAATTAAGCACCATCCAACATGCTCCGGACCATGTTTTTCTTTCTTTAACTGAAAACTTAAAAGAAAAAAATTAATAAATAAAACTAAGCACAATTCAACATGCTTCAGACCATGGTTTTCGTTCTTCCAAGCTCAGGTAAGCACCATCCACAATGCTCCGGACTACTTTTAACGTTCTTCCCAGCAAAATTAAGCACCTTCTCCAATGCTACAAACTACTTTTTACGTTCTTGCTAGCAAAATTAAGCACCATCCAACATGCTCCGGACCATGTTTTTCTTTCTTTAACTCAAAACTTAAAAAAAAAAATAAATAAATAAAACTAAGCCCAATTCAACATGCTTCAGACCACGTTTTTCGTTCTTCCAAGCTCAGGTAAGCACCATCCACAATGCTCCGGACTACTTTTAACGTTCTTCCCAGCAAAATTAAGCACCTTCTCCAATGCTACAAACTACTTTTTACGTTCTTGCTAGCAAAATTAAGCACCATCCAACATGCTCCGGACCATGTTTTTCTTTCTTTAACTCAAAACTTAAAAAAAAAATAAATAAATAAAACTAAGCCCAATTCAACATGCTTCAGACCATGTTTGTCGTTCTTCCAAGCAAAGGTAAGCACCATCCACAATGCTCCGGACCACTTTTTACGTTCTTCCCAGCAAAATTAAGCACCTTCTCCAATGCTACAAACTACTTTTTACGTTCTTTCTAGCAAAATTAAGCACCATCCAACAAGCTCCGGACCATGTTTTTCTTTCTTTAACTAAACACTTAAAAAAAATAATAAATAAATAAAACTAAGCCCAATTCAACATGCTTCAGACCACGTTTTTCGTTCTTCCAAGCAAAGGTAAGCACCATCCACAATGCTCCGGACTACTTTTAACGTTCTTCCCAGCAAAATTAAGCACCTTCTGCAATGCTACAAACTGCTTTTTACGTTCTTTCTAGCAAAATTAAGCACCATCCAACATGCTCCGGACCATGTTTTTCTTTCTTTAACTGAAAACTTAAAAGAAAAAAATTAATAAATAAAACTAAGCACAATTCAACATGCTTCAGACCATGGTTTTCGTTCTTCCAAGCTCAGGTAAGCACCATCCACAATGCTCCGGACTACTTTTAACGTTCTTCCCAGCAAAATTAAGCACCTTCTCCAATGCTACAAACTACTTTTTACGTTCTTTCTAGCAAAATTAAGCACCATCCAACATGCTCCGGACCATGTTTTTCTTTCTTTAACTCAAAACTTAAAAAAAAAATAAATAAATAAAACTAAGCCCAATTCAACATGCTTCAGACCATGTTTGTCGTTCTTCCAAGCAAAGGTAAGCACCATCCACAATGCTCCGGACTACTTTTTACGTTCTTCCCAGCAAAATTAAGCACCTTCTCCAATGCTACAAACTACTTTTTACGTTCTTTCTAGCAAAATTAAGCACCATCCAACAAGCTCCGGACCATGTTTTTCTTTCTTTAACTAAACACTTAAAAAAAATAATAAATAAATAAAACTAAGCCCAATTCAACATGCTTCAGACCACGTTTTTCGTTCTTCCAAGCAAAGGTAAGCACCATCCACAATGCTCCGGACTACTTTTAACGTTCTTCCCAGCAAAATTAAGCACCTTCTCCAATGCTACAAACTGCTTTTTACGTTCTTTCTAGCAAAATTAAGCACCATCCAACATGCTCCGGACCATGTTTTTCTTTCTTTAACTGAAAACTTAAAAGAAAAAAATTAATAAATAAAACTAAGCACAATTCAACATGCTTCAGACCATGGTTTTCGTTCTTCCAAGCTCAGGTAAGCACCATCCACAATGCTCCGGACTACTTTTAACGTTCTTCCCAGCAAAATTAAGCACCTTCTCCAATGCTACATACTACTTTTTACGTTCTTTCTAGCAAAATTAAGCACCATTCAACATGCTCCGGACCATGTTTTTCTTTCTTTACCTGAAAACTTAAAAGAAAAAAATTAATAAATAAAACTAAGCACAATTCAACATGCTTCAGACCATGGTTTTCGTTCTTCCAAGCTCAGGTAAGCACCATCCACAATGCTCCGGACTACTTTTAACGTTCTTCCCAGCAAAATTAAGCACCTTCTCCAATGCTACAAACTACTTTTTACGTTCTTTCTAGCAAAATTAAGCACCATCCAACATGCTCCGGACCATGTTTTTCTTTCTTTAACTAAAAACTTAAAAAAATAAAAAATAAATAAAACTAAGCCCAATTCAACATGCTTCAGACCATGTTTGTCGTTCTTCCAAGCAAAGGTAAGCACCATCCACAATGCTCCGGACTACTTTTTACGTTCTTCCCAGCAAAGTAAAGCACCTTCTCCAATGCTACAAACTACTTTTTACGTTCTTTCTAGCAAAATTAAGCACCATCCAACATGCTTCGGACCATGTTTTTCTTTCTTTAACTAAAAACTTAAAAAAAAAATAAATAAATAAAACTAAGCCCAATTCAACATGCTTCAGACCATGTTTGTCGTTCTTCCAAGCAAAGGTAAGCACCATCCACAATGCTCCGGACTACTTTTTACGTTCTTCCCAGCAAAGTAAAGCACCTTCTCCAATGCTACAAACTACTTTTTACGTTCTTTCTAGCAAAATTAAGCACCATCCAACATGCTTCGGACCATGTTTTTCTTTCTTTAACTAAAAACTTAAAAAATAAATAAATAAATAAAACTAAGCCCAAATCAACATGCTTCAGACCATGTTTGTCGTTCTTCCAAGCAAAGGTAAGCACCATCCACAATGCTCCGGACTACTTTTTACGTTCTTCCCAGCAAAATAAAGCACCTTCTCCAATGCTACAAACTACTTTTTACGTTCTTTCTAGCAAAATTAAGCACCATCCAACATGCTCCGGACCATGTTTTTTTTTTCTTTAACTAAACACTTAAAAAAAAAATAAATAAATAAAACTAAGCCCAATTCAACATGCTTCAGACCATGTTTGTCGTTCTTCCAAGCAAAGGAAAGCACCATCCACAATGCTCCGGACTACTTTTAACGTTCTTCCCAGCAAAATTGAGCACCTTCTCCAATGCTACAAACTACTTTTTACGTTCTTTCTAGCAAAATTAAGCACCATCCAACATGCTTCGGACCATGTTTTTCTTTCTTTAACTAAAAACTTAAAAAAAAAATAAATAAATAAAACTAAGCCCAATTCAACATGCTTCAGACCACGTTTTTCGTTCTTCCAAGCACAGGTAAGAACCATCCACAATGCTCCGGACTACTTTTAACGTTCTTCCCAGCAAAGTAAAGCACCTTCTCCAATGCTATAAACTACTTTTAACGTTCTTTCTAGCAAAATTAAGCACCATCCAACATGCTTCGGACCATGTTTTTCTTTCTTTAACTAAACACTTAAAAAAAAAAAAAAATAAAACTAAGCCCAATTCAACATGCTTCAGACCATGTTTGTCGTTCTTCCAAGCAAAGGTAAGCACCATCCACAATGCTCCGGACTACTTTTAACGTTCTTCCCAGCAAAATTGAGCACCTTCTCCAATGCTACAAACTACTTTTAACGTTGTTTCTAGCAAAATTAAGCACCATCCAAGATGCTCCGGACCATGTTTTTCTTTCTTTAACTCAAAACTTAAAAAAAAAATAAATAAATAAAATTAAGCCCAAATCAACATGCTTCAGACCATGTTTGTCGTTCTTCCAAGCAAAGGTAAGCACCAACCACAATGCTCCGGACTACTTTTTACGTTCTTCCCAGCAAAGTAAAGCACCTTCTCCAATGCTACAAACTACTTTTTACGTTCTTTCTAGCAAAATTAAGCACCATCCAACATGCTCCGGACCATGTTTTTTTTTTCTTTAACAAAACACTCAAAAAAAAAAAAATAAATAAAACTAAGCCCAATTCAACATGCTTCAGTCCATGTTTGTCGTTCTTCCAAGCAAAGGTAAGAACCATCCACAATGCTCCGGAATACTTTTAACGTTCTTCCCAGCAAAATTAAGCACCTTCCCCAATGCTACAGACTACTTTTTACGTTCTTTCTAGCAAAATTAAGCACCATCCAACATGCTCCGGACCATGTTTTTCTTTCTTTAACTAAAAACTTAAAAAAAAAATAAATAAATAAAACTAAGCCCAATTCAACATGCTTCAGACCACGTTTTTCGTTCTTCCAAGCACAGGTAAGAACCATCCACAATGCTCCGGACTACTTTTAACGTTCTTCCCAGCAAAGTAAAGCACCTTCTCCAATGCTATAAACTACTTTTAACGTTCTTTCTAGCAAAATTAAGCACCATCCAACATGCTTCGGACCATGTTTTTCTTTCTTTAACTCAAAACTTAAAAAAAAAATAAATAAATAAAATTAAGCCCAAATCAACATGCTTCAGACCATGTTTGTCGTTCTTCCAAGCAAAGGTAAGCACCATCCACAATGCTCCGGACTACTTTTAACGTTCTTCCCAGCAAAATTGAGCACCTTCTCCAATGCTACAAACTACTTTTAACGTTGTTTCTAGCAAAATTAAGCACCATCCAAGATGCTCCGGACCATGTTTTTCTTTCTTTAACTAAAAACTTTAAAAAAAATTAAATAAATAATACTAAGCCCAATTCAACATGCTCCAGACCATGTTTGTAGTTCTTCCAAGCAAAGGTAAGCACCATCCACAATGCTCCGGACTACTTTTTACGTTCTTCCCAGCAAAATTAAGCACCTTCTCCAATGCTACAAACTACTTTTTACGTCCTTTCTAACAAAATTAAGCACCATCCAACATGCTCCGGACCATGTTTTTCTTTCTTTAACTAAAAACTTTAAAAAAAATAAATAAATAAAATTAAGCCCAATTCAACATGCTTCAGACCATGTTTGTCGTTCTTCCAAGCAAAGGTAAGCACCATCCACAATGCTCCGGACTACTTTTAACGTTCTTCCCAGCAAAATAAAGCACCATCCAACATGCTCCGGACCATGTTTTTCTTTCTTTAACTAAAAACTTTAAAAAAAATTAAATAAATAAAACTAAGCCCAATTCAACATGCTTCAGACCATGTTTGTCGTTCTTCCAAGCAAAGGTAAGCACCATCCACAATGCTCCGGACTACTTTTTACGTTCTTCCCAGCAAAATAAAGCACCTTCTTCAATGCTACAGACTACTTTTTACGTTCTTTCTAGCAAAATTAAGCACCATCCAACATGCTCCGGACCATGTTTTTCTTTTTTTAACTAAAAACTAAAAAAGAAAAAAATAAATAAATAAAACTAAGCCCAATTCAACAGGCTTCAGACCATGGTTTTCGTTCTTCCAAGCAGAGGTAAGCACCATCCACAATGCTCCGGACTACTTTTAACGTTCTTCCCAGCAAAATGAAGCACCTTCTCCAATGCAACAGACTACTTTTTACGTTCTTTCTAGCAAAATTAAGCACCATCCAACATGCTCCGGACCATGTTTTTCTTTCTTTAACTAAAAACTAAAAAGAAAAAATAAATAAATAAAACTAAGCCCAATTCAACATGCTTCAGACCATGTTTTTCGTTCTTCCAAGCAGAGGTAAGCACCATCCACAATGCTCCGGACTACTTTTAACGTTCTTCCCAGCAAAATTAAGCACCTTCTCCAATGCTACAAACTAATTTTTACGTTCTTTCTAGCAAAATTAAGCACCATCCAACATGCTCCGGACCATGTTTTTCTTTCTTTAACTAAAAACTAAAAAGAAAAAATAAATAAATAAAACTAAGCCCAATTCAACATGCTTCAGACCATGTTTTTCGTTCTTCCAAGCAGAGGTAAGCACCATCCACAATGCTCCGGACTACTTTTACCGTTCTTATCAGCAAAATTAAGCACCTTCTCCAATGCTACATACTACTTTTTACGTTCTTTCTAGCAAAATTAAGCACCATCCAACATGCTCCGGACCATGTTTTTCTTTCTTTAACTGAAAACTTAAAAGAAAAAAATTAATAAATAAAACTAAGCACAATTCAACATGCTTCAGACCATGGTTTTCGTTCTTCCAAGCTCAGGTAAGCACCATCCACAATGCTCCGGACTACTTTTAACGTTCTTCCCAGCAAAATTAAGCACCTTCTCCAATGCTACAAACTACTTTTTACGTTCTTGCTAGCAAAATTAAGCACCATCCAACATGCTCCGGACCATGTTTTTCTTTCTTTAACTGAAAACTTAAAAGAAAAAAATTAATAAATAAAACTAAGCACAATTCAACATGCTTCAGACCATGGTTTTCATTCTTCCCAGCAGAGGTAAGCACCAACCACAATGCTCCGGACTACTTTTAACGTTCTTCCCAGCAAAATGAAGCACCTTCTTCAATGCTCCAGACTACTTTTTACATTCTTTCAAGCAAAATTAAGCACCATCCAACATGCTCCGGACCATGTTTTTCTTTCTTTAACTAAAACCTAAAAAAGAAAAATATATAAATAAAACTAAGCCCAATTCAACATGCTTCAGACCACGTTTTTCGTTCTTCCAAGCAGAGGTAAACACCAACCACAATGCTCCGGATTACTTTTAACGTTCTTCCCAGCAAAATGAAGCACCTTCTCCAATGCTCCAGACTACTTTTTACATTCTTTCAAGCAAAATAAAGCACCATCCAACATGCTCCGGACCATGTTTTTCTTTCTTTAACTAAAACCTAAAAAAGAAAAATATATAAATAAAACTAAGCCCAATTCAACATGCTTCAGACCATGGTTTTCATTCTTCCCAGCAGAGGTAAGCACCAACCACAATGCTCCGGACTACTTTTAACGTTCTTCCCAGCAAAATTAAGCACCTTCTCCAATGCTTCAGACTACTTTTTACGTTCTTTCTAGCAAAATTAAGCACCATCCAACATGCTCCGGACCATGTTTTTCTTTCTTTAAGTGAAAACTAAAAAAGAAAAAAATAAATAAATAAAACTAAGCCTAATTCAACATGCTTCAGACCATGGTTTTCGTTCTTCCAAGCAGAGGTAAGCACCATCCACAATGCTCCGGATTACTTTTAACGTTCTTCCCAGCAAAATGAAGCACCTTCTCCAATGCTACAGACTACTTTTTACGTTCTTTCTAGCAAAATTAAGCACCATCCAACATGCTCCGGACCATGTTTTTCTTTCTTTAACTAAAAACTAAAAAAGAAAAATATATGAATAAAACTAAGCCCAATTCAACATGCTTCAGACCATGGTTTTCATTCTTCCCAGCAGAGGTAAGCACCAACCACAATGCTCCGGACTACTTTTAACGTTCTTCCCAGCAAAATTAAGCACCTTCTCCAATGCTTCAGACTACTTTTTACGTTCTTTCTAGCAAAATTAAGCACCATCCAACATGCTCCGGACCATGTTTTTCTTTCTTTAACTAAAAACTAAAAAGAAAAAAATAAATAAATAAAACTAAGCCTAATTCAACATGCTTCAGACCATGGTTTTCGTTCTTCCAAGCAGAGGTAAGCACCATCCACAATGCTCCGGATTACTTTTAAAGTTCTTCCCAGCAAAATGAAGCACCTTCCCCAATGCTACAGACTACTTTTTACGTTCTTTTAAGCAAAATTAAGCTCCATCCAACATGCTCCGGACCATGTTTTTCTTTCTTTAACTAAAAACTAAAAAGAAAAAAATAAATAAATAAAACTGAGCCCAATGCAACATGCTTCAGACCATGGTTTTCGTTCTTCCAAGCAGAGGTAAGCACCATCCACAATGCTCCGGACTACTTTTAACGTTCTTCCCAGCAAAATGAAGCACCTTCTTCAATGCTACAGACTACTTTTTACGTTCTTTCTAGCAAAATTAAGCACCATCCAACATGCTCCGGACCATGTTTTTCTTTCTTTAACTAAAAACTAAAAAGAAAAAAATAAATAAATAAAACTAAGCCTAATTCAACATGCTTCAGACCATGGTTTTCGTTCTTCCAAGCAGAGGTAAGCACCATCCACAATGCTCCGGATTACTTTTAAAGTTCTTCCCAGCAAAATGAAGCACCTTCCCCAATGCTACAGACTACTTTTTACGTTCTTTTAAGCAAAATTAAGCTCCATCCAACATGCTCCGGACCATGTTTTTCTTTCTTTAACTAAAAACTAAAAAGAAAAAAATAAATAAATAAAACTAAGCCCAATTCAACATGCTTCAGACCATGGTTTTCGTTCTTCCAAGCAGAGGTAAGCACCATACACAATGCTCCGGACTTCTTTTAACGTTCTTCCCAGCAAAATGAAGCACCTTCTCCAATGCTTCAGACTACTTTTTACGTTCTTTCTAGCAAAATTAAGCACCATCCAACATGTTCCGGACCATGTTTTTCTTTCTTTAACTAAAAACTAAAAAGAAAAAAATAAATAAATAAAACTGAGCCCAATGCAACATGCTTCAGACCATGGTTTTCGTTCTTCCAAGCAGAGGTAAGCACCAACCACAATGCTCCGGATTACTTTTAAAGTTCTTCCCAGCAAAATGAAGCACCTTCCCCAATGCTACAGACTACTTTTTACGTTCTTTTAAGCAAAATTAAGCTCCATCCAACATGCTCCGGACCATGTTTTTCTTTCTTTAACTAAAAACTAAAAAGAAAAAAATAAATAAATAAAACTAAGCCCAATTCAACATGCTTCAGACTATGGTTTTCGTTCTTCCAAGCAGAGGTAAGCACCATACACAATGCTCCGGACTACTTTTAACGTTCTTCCCAGCAAAATGAAGCACCTTTTCCAATGCTACAGACTACTTTTTACGTTCTTTCTAGCAAAATTAAGCACCATCCAACATGCTCCGGACCATGTTTTTCTTTTTTTAACTAAAAACTAAAAAGAAAAAAATATATAAATAAAACTAAGCCCAATTCAACATGCTTCAGACCATGTTTGTCGTTCTTCCAAGCAAAGGTAAGCACCATCCACAATGCTCCGGATTACTTTTAAAGTTCTTCCCAGCAAAATGAAGCACCTTCCCCAATGCTACAGGCTACTTTTTACGTTCTTTTAAGCAAAATTAAGCTCCATCCAACATGCTCCGGACCATGTTTTTCTTTCTTTAACTAAAAACTAAAAAGAAAAAAATAAATAAATAAAACTAAGCCCAATTCAACATGCTTCAGACTATGGTTTTCGTTCTTCCAAGCAGAGGTAAGCACCATACACAATGCTCCGGACTACTTTTAACGTTCTTCCCAGCAAAATGAAGCACCTTTTCCAATGCTACAGACTACTTTTTACGTTCTTTCTAGCAAAATTAAGCACCATCCAACATGCTCCGGACCATGTTTTTCTTTTTTTAACTAAAAACTAAAAAGAAAAAAATAAATAAATAAAACTAAGCCCAATTCAACATGCTTCAGACCATGTTTGTCGTTCTTCCAAGCAAAGGTAAGCACCATCCACAATGCTCCGGATTACTTTTAAAGTTCTTCCCAGCAAAATGAAGCACCTTCCCCAATGCTACAGGCTACTTTTTACGTTCTTTTAAGCAAAATTAAGCTCCATCCAACATGCTCCGGACCATGTTTTTCTTTCTTTAACTAAAAACTAAAAAGAAAAAAATAAATAAATAAAACTAAGCCCAATTCAACATGCTTCAGACTATGGTTTTCGTTCTTCCAAGCAGAGGTAAGCACCATACACAATGCTCCGGACTACTTTTAACGTTCTTCCCAGCAAAATGAAGCACCTTCATCAATGCTTCAGACTACTTTTTACGTTCTTTCTAGCAAAATTAAGCACCATCCAACATGTTCCGGACCATGTTTTTCTTTTTTTAACTAAAAACTAAAAAGAAAAAAATATATAAATAAAACTAAGCCCAATTCAACATGCTTCAGACCATGGTTTTCGTTCTTCCAAGCAGAGGTAAGCACCATCCACAATGCTCCGGATTACTTTTAAAGTTCTTCCCAGCAAAATGAAGCACCTTCCCCAATGCTACAGACTACTTTTTACGTTCTTTTAAGCAAAATTAAGCACCATCCAACATGCTCCGGACCATGTTTTTCTTTCTTTAACTAAAACCTAAAAAAGAAAAATATATGAATAAAACTAAGCCCAATTCAACAGGCTTTAGACCATGTTTTTCGTTCTTCCAAGCAGAGGTAAACACCAACCACAATGCTCCGGACTACTTTTAACGTTCTTCCCAGCAAAATTAAGCACCTTCTCCAATGCTTCAGACTACTTTTTACGTTCTTTCTAGCAAAATTAAGCACCATCCAACATGCTCCGGACCATGTTTTTCTTTTTTTAACTAAAAACTAAAAAGAAAAAAATATATAAATAAAACTAAGCCCAATTCAACATGCTTCAGACCATGTTTGTCGTTCTTCCAAGCAAAGGTAAGCACCATCCACAATGCTCCGGATTACTTTTAAAGTTCTTCCCAGCAAAATGAAGCACCTTCCCCAATGCTACAGGCTACTTTTTACGTTCTTTTAAGCAAAATTAAGCTCCATCCAACATGCTCCGGACCATGTTTTTCTTTCTTTAACTAAAAACTAAAAAGAAAAAAATAAATAAATAAAACTAAGCCCAATTCAACATGCTTCAGACTATGGTTTTCGTTCTTCCAAGCAGAGGTAAGCACCATACACAATGCTCCGGACTACTTTTAACGTTCTTCCCAGCAAAATGAAGCACCTTTTCCAATGCTACAGACTACTTTTTACGTTCTTTCTAGCAAAATTAAGCACCATCCAACATGCTCCGGACCATGTTTTTCTTTTTTTAACTAAAAACTAAAAAGAAAAAAATATATAAATAAAACTAAGCCCAATTCAACATGCTTCAGACCATGTTTGTCGTTCTTCCAAGCAAAGGTAAGCACCATCCACAATGCTCCGGATTACTTTTAAAGTTCTTCCCAGCAAAATGAAGCACCTTCCCCAATGCTACAGGCTACTTTTTACGTTCTTTTAAGCAAAATTAAGCTCCATCCAACATGCTCCGGACCATGTTTTTCTTTCTTTAACTAAAAACTAAAAAGAAAAAAATAAATAAATAAAACTAAGCCCAATTCAACATGCTTCAGACTATGGTTTTCGTTCTTCCAAGCAGAGGTAAGCACCATACACAATGCTCCGGACTACTTTTAACGTTCTTCCCAGCAAAATGAAGCACCTTTTCCAATGCTACAGACTACTTTTTACGTTCTTTCTAGCAAAATTAAGCACCATCCAACATGCTCCGGACCATGTTTTTCTTTCTTTAACTAAAAACTAAAAAGAAAAAAATAAATAAATAAAACTAAGCCCAATTCAACATGCTTCAGACCATGTTTGTCGTTCTTCCAAGCAAAGGTAAGCACCATCCACAATGCTCCGGATTACTTTTAAAGTTCTTCCCAGCAAAATGAAGCACCTTCCCCAATGCTACAGGCTACTTTTTACGTTCTTTTAAGCAAAATTAAGCTCCATCCAACATGCTCCGGACCATGTTTTTCTTTCTTTATCTAAAAACTAAAAAGAAAAAAATAAATAAATAAAACTAAGCCCAATTCAACATGCTTCAGACCATGGTTTTCGTTCTTCCAAGCAGAGGTAAGCACCATACACAATGCTCCGGACTACTTTTAACGTTCTTCCCAGCAAAATGAAGCACCTTCATCAATGCTTCAGACTACTTTTTACGTTCTTTCTAGCAAAATTAAGCACCATCCAACATGTTCCGGACCATGTTTTTCTTTTTTTAACTAAAAACTAAAAAGAAAAAAATATATAAATAAAACTAAGCCCAATTCAACATGCTTCAGACCATGGTTTTCGTTCTTCCAAGCAGAGGTAAGCACCATCCACAATGCTCCGGATTACTTTTAAAGTTCTTCCCAGCAAAATGAAGCACCTTCCCCAATGCTACAGACTACTTTTTACGTTCTTTTAAGCAAAATTAAGCACCATCCAACATGCTCCGGACCATGTTTTTCTTTCTTTAACTAAAACCTAAAAAAGAAAAATATATGAATAAAACTAAGCCCAATTCAACAGGCTTTAGACCATGTTTTTCGTTCTTCCAAGCAGAGGTAAACACCAACCACAATGCTCCGGACTACTTTTAACGTTCTTCCCAGCAAAATTAAGCACCTTCTCCAATGCTTCAGACTACTTTTTACGTTCTTTCTAGCAAAATTAAGCACCATCCAACATGCTCCGGACCATGTTTTTCTTTCTTTAACTAAAACCTAAAAAGAAAAAAATATATAAATAAAACTAAGCCCAATTCAACATGCTTCAGACCATGGTTTTCATTCTTCCCAGCAGAGGTAAGCACCAGCCACAATGCTCCGGACTACTTTTAACGTTCTTCCCAGCAAAATTAAGCACCTTCTCCAATGCTTCAGACTACTTTTTACGTTCTTTCTAGCAAAATTAAGCACCATCCAACATGCTCCGGACCATGTTTTTCTTTCTTTAACTAAAAACTAAAAAGAAAAAAATAAATAAATAAAACTAAGCCCAATTCAACATGCTTCAGACCATGGTTTTCGTTCTTCCAAGCAGAGGTAAGCACCATCCACAATGCTCCGGATTACTTTTAAAGTTCTTCCCAGCAAAATGAAGCACCTTCCCCAATGCTACAGACTACTTTTTACGTTCTTTTAAGCAAAATTAAGCTCCATCCAACATGCTCCGGACCATGTTTTTCTTTCTTTAACTAAAAACTAAAAAGAAAAAAATAAATAAATAAAACTAAGCCCAATTCAACATGCTTCAGACCATGGTTTTCGTTCTTCCAAGCAGAGGTAAGCACCATACACAATGCTCCGGACTACTTTTAACGTTCTTCCCAGCAAAATGAAGCACCTTCTCCAATGCTTCAGACTATTTTTTACGTTCTTTCTAGCAAAATTAAGCACCATCCAACATGTTCCGGACCATGTTTTTCTTTCTTTAACTAAAAACTAAAAAGAAAAAAATAAATAAATAAAACTGAGCCCAATGCAACATGCTTCAGACCATGGTTTTCGTTCTTCCAAGCAGAGGTAAGCACCATCCACAATGCTCCGGACTACTTTTAACGTTCTTCCCAGCAAAATGAAGCACCTTCTTCAATGCTACAGACTACTTTTTACGTTCTTTCTAGCAAAATTAAGCACCATCCAACATGCTCCGGACCATGTTTTTCTTTCTTTAACTAAAACCTAAAAAGAAAAAAATATATAAATAAAACTAAGCCCAATTCAACATGCTTCAGACCATGTTTGTCGTTCTTCCAAGCAGAGGTAAGCACCATCCACAATGCTCCGGACTACTTTTAACGTTCTTCCCAGCAAAATTAAGCACCTTCTCCAATGCTACAAACTACTTTTTACGTTCTTTCTAGCAAAATTAAGCACCATCCAACATGTTCCGGACCATGTTTTTCTTTCTTTAACTAAAACCTAAAAAAGAAAAATATATAAATAAAACTAAGCCCAATTCAACAGGCTTTAGACCATGTTTTTCGTTCTTCCAAGCCGAGGTAAACACCAACCACAATGCTCCGGACTACTTTTTACGTTCTTCCAAGCAAAATTAAGCACCTTCTCCAATGCTACAAACTACTTTTTACGTTCTTTCTAGCAAAATTAAGCACCATCCAACATGCTTCGGACCATGTTTTTCTTTCTTTAACTGAAAACTTAAAAAAATAAAAAATAAATAAAACTAAGCCCAATTCAACATGCTTCAGACCATGTTTTTGGTTCTTCCAAGCAGAGGTAAGCACCATCCACAATGCTCCGGACTACTTTTAACGTTCTTCCCAGCAAAATGAAGCACCTTCTTCAATGCTACAGACTACTTTTTACGTTCTTTCTAGAAAAATTAAGCACCATCCAACATGCTCCGGACCATGTTTTTCTTTCTTTAACTAAAAACTTAAAAATATAAATAAATAAAACTAAGCCCAATTCAACATGCTTCAGACCATGGTTTTCGTTCTTCCAAGCAAACGTAAGCACCATCCACAATGCTCCGGACTACTTTTTACGTTCTTCCCAGCAAAATTAAGCACCTTCTTCAATGCTCCAGACTACTTTTCACTTTCTTCCCAGCTAAATTAAGCAACATCCAGCATGATCCGGACTACGTTTTTCTTTCTTTAACTAAAAACTTAAATTTAAAAAAAATAAAATTTAAGCCCGATTCAACATGCTTCAGACCACGTTGTTTCGTATTTCCAAGCAAAGGTAAGCACCATTCACAATGCTCCGGACTACTTTTAACGTTCTTCCCAGCAAAATTAAGCACCTTCTCCAATGCTCCAGACTACTATTCACTTTCTTCCCAGCTAAATTAAGCAACATCCAGCATGATCCGGACTACGTTTTTCTTTCTTTAACTAAAAACTTAAATTAAAAAAAAATAAAATTTAAGCCCGATTCAACATGCTTCAGACCACGTTGTTTCGTATTTCCAAGCAAAGGTAAGCACCATTCACAATGCTCCGGACTACTTTTAACGTTCTTCCCAGCAAAATTAAGCACCTTCTCCAATGCTCCAGACTACTATTCACTTTCTTCCCAGCTAAATTAAGCAACATCCAGCATGATCCGGACTACGTTTTTCTTTCTTTAACCAAAAACTTAAATTTAAAAAAAATAAAATTTAAGCCCGATTCAACATGCTTCAGACCACGTTGTTTCGTATTTTCAAGCAAAGGTAAGCACCATTCACAATGCTCCGGACTACTTTTAACGTTCTTCCCAGCAAAATTAAGCACCTTCTCCAATGCTCCAGACTACTATTCACTTTCTTCCCAGCTAAATTAAGCAACATCCAGCATGATCCGGACTACGTTTTTCTTTCTTTAACTAAAAACTTAAATTTAAAAAAAATAAAATTTAAGCCCGATTCAACATGCTTCAGACCATGTTTTTCGTTCTTCCAAGCAGAGGTAAGCACCTTCCACAATGCTCTTGACTACTTTTAACGTTCTTCCCAGCAAAATTAAGCACCTTCTCCAATGCTACAGACTACTTTTTACGTTCTTTCTAGCAAAATTAAGCACCATCCAACATGCTCCGGACCATGTTTTTCTTTCTTTAACTAAACACTTAAAAAAAAAATAAATAAATAAAACTAAGCCCAATTCCACATGCTTCAGACCATGTTTTTCGTTCTTCCAAGCAGAGGTCAGCACCAACCACAATGCTCCGGACTACTTTTAACGTTCTACCCAGCAAAATTAAGCACCTTCTCCAATGCTACAGACTACTTTTTACGTTCTTTCTAGCAAAATTAAGCACCATCCAACATGCTCCGGACCATGTTTTTCTTTCTTTAACTAAAAACTTAAAAATATAAATAAATAAAACTAAGCCCAATTCAACATGCTTCAGACCATGGTTTTCGTTCTTCCAAGCAAACGTAAGCACCATCCACAATGCTCCGGACTACTTTTTACGTTCTTCCCAGCAAAATTAAGCACCTTCTTCAATGCTCCAGACTACTTTTCACTTTCTTCCCAGCTAAATTAAGCAACATCCAGCATGATCCGGACTACGTTTTTCTTTCTTTAACTAAAAACTTAAATTTAAAAAAAATAAAATTTAAGCCCGATTCAACATGCTTCAGACCACGTTGTTTCGTATTTCCAAGCAAAGGTAAGCACCATTCACAATGCTCCGGACTACTTTTAACGTTCTTCCCAGCAAAATTAAGCACCTTCTTCAATGCTCCAGACTACTATTCACTTTCTTCCCAGCTAAATTAAGCAACATCCAGCATGATACGGACTACGTTTTTCTTTCTTTAACTAAAAACTTAAATTTAAAAAAAATAAAATTTAAGCCCGATTCAACATGCTTCAGACCACGTTGTTTCGTATTTTCAAGCAAAGGTAAGCACCATTCACAATGCTCCGGACTACTTTTAACGTTCTTCCCAGCAAAATTAAGCACCTTCTCCAATGCTCCAGACTACTATTCACTTTCTTCCCAGCTAAATTAAGCAACATCCAGCATGATCCGGACTACGTTTTTCTTTCTTTAACTAAAAACTTAAATTTAAAAAAAATAAAATTTAAGCCCGATTCAACATGCTTCAGACCATGTTTTTCGTTCTTCCAAGCAGAGGTAAGCACCTTCCACAATGCTCTTGACTACTTTTAACGTTCTTCCCAGCAAAATTAAGCACCTTCTCCAATGCTACAGACTACTTTTTACGTTCTTTCTAGCAAAATTAAGCACCATCCAACATGCTCCGGACCATGTTTTTCTTTCTTTAACTAAACACTTAAAAAAAAAATAAATAAATAAAACTAAGCCCAATTCCACATGCTTCAGACCATGTTTTTCGTTCTTCCAAGCAGAGGTCAGCACCAACCACAATGCTCCGGACTACTTTTAACGTTCTACCCAGCAAAATTAAGCACCTTCTCCAATGCTACAGACTACTTTTTACGTTCTTTCTAGCAAAATTAAGCACCATCCAACATGCTCCGGACCATGCTTTTCTTTCTTTAACTAAAACCTTAAAAAAAAATAAATAAATAAAACTAAGCCCAATTCAACATGCTTCAGTCCATGTTTTTCGTTCTTCCAAGCAAACGTAAGCACCATCCACAATGCTCCGGACTACTTTTTACGTTCTTCCTAGCAAAATTAAGCACCTTCTCCAATGCTACAAGGCACTTTTTACGTTCTTTCTAGCAACATTAAGCACCATTCAACATGCTCCGGACCATGTTTTTCTTTCTTTAACTAAAAACTTAAAAAAAAATAATTAAATAAAACTAAGCCCAATTCAACATGCTTCAGACCACGTTTTTCGTTCTTCCAAGCAAAGGTAAGCACCATCCACAATGCTCCGGACTACTTTTTACGTTCTTCCCAGCAAAATTAAGCACCTTCTCCAATGCTACAAACTACTTTTTACGTTCTTTCTAGCAAAATTAAGCACCATCCAACATGCTCCGGACCATGTTTTTCTTTCTTTAACTAAAAACTTAAAAAAAAAAAAATAAATAAAACTAAGCCCAATTCAACATGCTTCAGACCACGTTTTCCGTTCTTCCAAGCAAAGGTAAGCACCATCCACATTGCTCCAGACTACTTTTTACGTTCTTCCCAGCAAAATTAAACACCTTCTCCAATGCTACAAAGTACTTTTTTCGTTCTTTCTAGCAAAATTAAGCACCATCCAACATGCTCCGGACCATGTTTTTCTTTCTTTAACTAAAAACTTAAAAAAAAAAAATAAATAAATAAAACTAAGCCCAATTCAACATGCTTCAGTCCATGTTTTTCGTTCTTCCAAGCAAAGGTAAGCACCATCCACAATGCTCCGGACTACTTTTTACGTTCTTCCCAGCAAAATTAAGCACCTTCTCCAATGCTACAAAGCACTTTTTACGTTTTTTCTAGCAAAATTCAGCACCATCCAACATGCTCCGGACCATGTTTTTCTTTCTTTAACTAAAAACTAAAAAAAAATAAACAAATAAAACTAAGCCCAATTCAACATGCTTCAGACCACTTTTTTCGTTCTTCCAAGCAAAGGTAAGCACCATCCACAATGCTCCGGACTACTTTTAACGTTCTTCCCAGCAAAATTAAGCACCTTCTCCAATGCTCCAGACTACTATTCACTTTCTTCCCAGCAAAATTAAGCACCATCCAGCATGATCCGGACTACGTTTTTCATTCTTTAACTAAAAACTAAAATTAAAAATAATTAAAACTAAGCCCAAGTCAACATGCTTCAGTCCATGTTTTTCGTTCTTCCAAGCAAAGGTAAGCACCATCCACAATGCTCCGGACTACTTAAAACGTTCTTCCCAGCAAAATTAAGTACCTTCTCCAATGCTACAGACTACTTTTTACGTTCTTTCTAGCAAAATTAAGCACCATCCAACATGCTCCGGACCATGTTTTTCTTTCTCTAACTAAAAACTTAAAAAAAATAAATAAATAAAACTAAGCCCAATTCAACATGCTTCAGACCATGTTTTTCGTTCTTCCAAGCAAAGATAAGCACCATCCACAATGCTCCGGACTACTTTTAACGTTCTTCCCAGCAAAAATAAGCACCTTTTCCAATGCTACAGACTACTTTTTACGATCTTTCTAGCAAAATTAAGCACCATCCAACATGCTCCGGACTACGTTTTTCTTTCTCTAACTAAAAACTTAAAAAAAAAAAATAAATAAAACTAAGCCCAATTCAACATGCTTCAGACCATGTTTTTCGTTCTTCCAAGCAATGATAAGCACCATCCACAATGCTCCGGACTACTTAAAACGTTCTTCCCAGCAAAATTAAGTACCTTCTTCAATGCTTCAGACTACTTTTAACGTTCTTTCTAGCAAAATTAAGCACCATCCAACATGCTCGAGACCATGTTTTTCTTTCTTTAACTAAAAACTTAAAAAAAATAAATAAATAAAACTAAGCCCAATTCAACATGCTTCAGACCATGTTTTTCGTTCTTCCAAGCAAAGGTAAGCACCATCCACAATGCTCCGGACTACTTTTTACGTTCTTCCCAGCAAAATTAAGCACCTTCTCCAATGCTACAAACTACTTTTTACGTTCTTTCTAGCAAAATTAAGCACCATCCAACATGCTCCGGACCATGTTTTTCTTTCTTTAACTAAAAACAAACAAAAAAATAAATAAATAAAACTAAGCCCAATTCAACATGCTTCAGACCATGTTTCTCGTACTTCCAAGCAAAGGTAAGCACCATCCACAATGCTCCGGACTAGTTTCTACGTTCTTCCCAGCAAAATTAAGCACCTTCTCCAATGCTACAGATTGCTTTTTACGTTCTTTCTAGCAAAATTAAGCACCATCCATCATGCTCCGGACCATGTTTTTCTTTCTTACACTAAAAACTTAAAAGAAAAAAATAAATAAATAACACTAAGCCCAATTCAACATGCTTCAGACCACGTTTCTAGTTCTTCCAAGCAAAGGTAAGCACCATCCACAATGCTCCGGACTACTTTTAACGTTCTTCCCAGTAAAATTAAGTACCTTCTCCAATGCTACAGACAACTTTTTACGTTCTTTCTAGCAAAATTAAGCACCATCCAACATGCTCCGGATCATGTTTTTCTTTCTTACACTAAAAACTTAAAAGAAAAAAATAAATAAATAAAACTAAGCCCAATTCATCATGCTTCAGACCATGGTTTTCGTTCTTCCAAGCAAAGGTAAGCACCATCCACAATGCTCCGGACTACTTTTATCGTTCTTCCCAGCAAAATTAAGCACCTTCTCCAATGTTACAAACTACTTTTTACGTTCTTTCTAGCAAAAGTAAGCACCATCCAACATGCTCCGGACCATGTTTTTCTTTCTTTAACTAAAAACTTTAAAAAAAAAAATAAATAAATAAAACTAAGCCCAATTCGACATGCTTCAGACCATGTTTGTCGTTCTTCCAAGCAAAGGTAAGCACCACCCACAATGCTCCGGACTACTTTTAACGTTCTTCCCAGCAAAATAAAGCACCTTCTCCAATGCTACAGATTACTTTTTACGTTCTTTCTAGCAAAATTAAGCACCATCCAACATGCTCCGGACCACGTTTTTCTTTCTTTAACTAAAAACTTTAAAAAAAAATAAATAAATAAAACTAAGCCCAATTCGACATGCTTCAGACCATGTTTGTCGTTCTTCCAAGCAAAGGTAAGCACCATCCACATTGCTCCGGACTACTTTTAACGTTCTTCCCAGCAAAATAAAGCACCTTCTCCAATGCTACAGATTACTTTTTACGTTCTTTCTAGCAAAATTAAGCACCATCCAACATGCTCCGGACCATGTTTTTCTTTCTTTAACTAAAAACTTTAAAAAAAAATAAATAAATAAAACTAAGCCCAATTCGACATGCTTCAGACCACATTTTTCATTCTTCCAAGCAAAGGTAAGCACCATCCACAATGCTCCGGACTACTTTTTACGTTCTTCCCAGCAAAATTAAGCAACTTCTCCAATGCTACAGACTACTTTTTACGTTCTTTCTAGCAAAATTAAGCACCATCTCACATGCTCCGGACCATGTTTTTCTTTCTTTAACTAAAACCTTAAAAAAAAAAATAAATAAAACTAAGCCCAATTCAACATGCTTCAGACCATGTTTGTCGTTCTTCCAAGCAAAGGTAAGCACCATCCACATTGCTCCGGACTACTTTTAACGTTCTTCCCAGCAAAATTAAGCACCTTTCCCAATGCTACAAAGTACTTTTTACGTTCACCATCCACATTGCTCCGGACTACTTTTAACGTTCTTCCCAGCAAAATTAAGCACCTTTCCCAATGCTACAAAGTACTTTTTACGTTCTTTCTAGCAAAATTAAGCACCATCCAACATGCTCCGGACCGTGTTTTTTTTTCTTTAACTAAAAACTTTAAAAAAAAAAAAATAAATAAAACTAAGCCCAATTCGACATGCTTCAGACCACGTTTTTCATTCTTCCAAGCAAAGGTGAGCACCATCCACAATGCTCCGGACTACTTTTTACGTTCTTCCCAGCAAAATTAAGCACCTTCTCCAATGCTACAAAGTACTTTTTACGTTCTTTCTAGCAAAATTAAGCACCATCCAACATGCTCCGGACCATGTTTTTTTTTCTTTAACTAAAAACTTTAAAAAAAAATAAATAAATAAAACTAAGCCCAATTCGACATGCTTCAGACCACGTTTTTCATTCTTCCAAGCAAAGGTAAGCACCATCCACAATGCTCCGGACTACTTTTAACGTTCTTCCCAGCAAAATTAAGCACCTTCTCCAATGCTACAGACTACTTTTTACGTTCTTTCTAGCAAAATTAAGCACCATCCAACATGCTCCGGATCATGTTTTTCTTTATTTAACTAAAAACTTAAAAAAAAAATAAATAAATAAAACTAAGCCCAACACAACATGCTTCAGACCATGTTTTTCGTTCTTCCAAGCAAAGGTAAGCACCATTCACAATGCTCCGGATTAATTTTTACGTTCTTCCAAGCAAAATTAAGTACCTTCTCCAATGCTACAGACTACTTTTTACGTTCTTTCTAGCAAAAATAAGCACCATCCAACATGCTCCGGACCACGTTTTTCTTTCTTTAACTAAAAACTTAAAAAAAATAAATAAATAAATAAAACTAAGCCCAATTCAACATGCTTCAGACCACGTTTTTCGTTCTTCCAAGCAAAGGTAAGCACCATCCACAATGCTCCGGATTAATTTTTACATTCTTCCAAGCAAAATTAAGCACCTTCTCCAATGCTACAGACTACTTTTTAAGTTCTTTCTAGCAAAATTAAGCACCATCCAACATGCTCCGGATCATGTTTTTCTTTATTTAACTAAAAACTTAAAAAAAAAATAAATAAATAAAACTAAGCCCAACACAACATGCTTCAGACCATGTTTTTCGTTCTTCCAAGAAAAGGTAAGCACCATCCACAATGCTCCGGACTACTTTTAACGTTCTTCCCAGCAAAATTAAGCACCTTCTCCAATGCTACAGACTACTTTTTACGTTCTTTCTAGCAAAATTAAGCACCATCCAACATGCTCCGGACCATGTTTTTCTTTCTTTAACTAAAAACTTTAAAAAAAAATAAATAAATAAAACTAAGCCCAATGCAACATGCTTCAGACCACGTTTCTCGTTCTTCCAAGCAACGGTAAGCACCATCCACAATGCTCCGGACTACTTTTAACGTTCTTCCCAGCAAAATTAAGCACCTTCTCCAATGCTACAAACTACCTTTTACGTTCTTTGTAGCAAAATTAAGCACCATCCAACATGCTCCGGACCATGTTTTTCTTTCTTTAACTAAAAACTTTAAAAAAAAATAAATAAATAAAACTAAGCCCAATTCAACATGCTTCAGACCACGTTTTTCGTTCTTCCAAGCAAAGGTAAGCACCATCCACAATGCTCCGGACTACTTTTTACGTTCTTCCCAGCAAAATTAAACACCTTCTCCAATGCTACAGACTACTTTTTAAGTTCTTTCTAGCAAAATTAAGCACAATCCAACATGCTCCGGACTATGTTTTTCTTTCTTTAACTAAAACCTTAAAAAAAAATAAATAAATAAAACTAAGCCCAATTCAACATGCTTCAGACCATGTTTGTCGTTCTTCCAAAAAAAGGTAAGCACCATCCACAATGCTCCGGACTACTTTTAACGTTCTTCCCAGCAAAATAAAGCACCTTCTCCAATGCTACAAACTACGTTTTACGTTCTTTCTAGCAAAATGAAGCACCATCCAACATGTTCCGGACCATGTTTTTCTTTCTTTAACTAAAACCTTAAAAAAAAATAAATAAATAAAACTAAGCCCAATTCAACATGCTTCAAACCATGTTTTTCGTTCTTCCAAGCAAAGGTAAGCACCATTCAACATGCTCCGGACTACTTTTAACGTTCTTCCCAGCAAAATTAAGCACCTTCTCCAATGCTACAAACTACCTTTTACGTTCTTTGTAGCAAAATTAAGCACCATCCAACATGCTAAGGACCATGTTTTTCTTTCTTTAAATAAAAACTTAAAAAAAAAATAAATAAATAAAACTAAGCCCAATGCAACATGCTTCAGACCACGTTTCTCGTTCTTCCAAGCAACGGTAAGCACCATCCACAATGCTCCGGACTACTTTTAACGTTCTTCCCAGCAAAATTAAGCACCTTCTCCAATGCTACAAACTACCTTTTACGTTCTTTGTAGCAAAATTAAGCACCATCCAACATGCTCCGGACCATGTTTTTCTTTCTTTAACTAAAAACTTTAAAAAAAAATAAATAAATAAAACTAAGCCCAATTCAACATGCTTCAGACCACGTTTTTCGTTCTTCCAAGCAAAGGTAAGCACCATCCACAATGCTCCGGACTACTTTTTACGTTCTTCCCAGCAAAATTAAACACCTTCTCCAATGCTACAGACTACTTTTTACGTTCTTTCTAGCAAAATTAAGCACCATCCAACATGCTCCGGACCATGTTTTTCTTTCTTTTACTAAACACTTAAAAAAAAAAAAAATAAATAAAACTAAACCCAATTCAACATGCTTCAGACCACGTTTTTCTTTCTTCCAAGCAAAGGTAGGCACCATCCACAATGCTCCAGACTACTTTTAACGTTATTCCCAGCAAAATAAAGCACCTTCTCCAATGCTACAAACTACTTTTTACGTTCTTTCTAGCAAAATTAAGCACCATCCAACATGCTCCGGACCATGTTTTTCTTTCTTTTACTAAACACTTAAAAAAAAATAAATAAATAAAACTAAACCCAATTCAACATGCTTCAGACCACGTTTTTCGTTCTTCCAAGCAAAGGTAAGCACCATCCACAATGCTCTGGACTACTTTTTACGTTCTTCCCAGCAAAATTAAGCACCTTCTCCAATGCTACAAACTACTTTTTACGTTCTTTCTAGCAAAATTAAACACCATCCAACATGCTCTGGACCATGTTTTTCTTTCTTTAACTTAACACTTAAAAAAAAAAATAAATAAATAAAACTAAGCCCAATTCAACATGCTTCAGACCACGTTTTTCTTTCTTCCAAGCAAAGGTAAGCACCATCCACAATGCTCCGGACTACTTTTAACGTTCTTCCAAGCAAAATAAAGCACCTTCTCCAATGCTACTTACTACTTTTTACGTTCTTCTTAGCAAAATTAAGCACCATCCAACATGCTCCGGAACATAATTTTTTTTCTTTAACTAAAAACTTAAAAAAAAAATAAATAAATAAAACTAAGCCCAATTTAACATGCTTCAGACCATGTTTGTCGTTCTTCCAAGCAAAGGTAAGCACCATCCACAATGCTCCGGACTACTTTTTACGTTCTTCCCAGCAAAATTAAACACCTTCTCCAATGCTACAGACTTCTTTTTACGTTTTTTCTAGCAAAATTAAGCACCATCCAACATGCTCCGGCACATAATTTTTTTTTCTTTAACTAAAAACTTAAAAAAAAATTAAATAAATAAAACTAAGCCCAATTCAACATGCTTCAGACCACGTTTCTCGTTCTTCAAAGCAACGGTAAGCACCATCCACAATGCTCCGGACTACTTTTTACGTTCTTCCCAGCAAAATTAAGCACCTTCTCCAATGCTACAAAGTACTTTTTAAGTTCTTTCTAGCAAAATTAAGCACCATCCAACATGCTCCGGAACATAATTTTGTTTCTTTAACTAAAAACTTAAAAAAAAAATAAATAAATAAAACTAAGCCCAATTCAACATGCTTCAGACCACGTTTTTCGTTCTTCCAAGCAACGGTAAGCACCATCCACAACGCTCCGGACTACTTTTAACGTTCTTCCCAGCAAAATTATGTACCTTCTCCAATGCTACAAACTACCTTTTACGTTCTTTGTAGCAAAATTAAGCACCATCCAACATGCTAAGGACCATGTTTTTCTTTCTTTAAATAAAAACTTAAAAAAAAAATAAATAAATAAAACTAAGCCCAATTCAATATGCTTCAGACCATGTTTGTCGTTCTTCCAAGCAAAGGTAAGCACCACCCACAATGCTCCGGACTACTTTTAACGTTCTTCCCAGCAAAATTAAGCACCTTCTCCAATGCTACAAACTACGTTTTACGTTCTTTCTAGCAAAATGAAGCACCATCCAACATGTTCCGGACCATGTTTTTCTTTCTTTAACTAAAACCTTAAAAAAAAATAAATAAATAAAACTAAGCCCAATTCAACATGCTTCAGACCACGTTTCTCGTTCTTCCAAGCAAAGGTAAGCACCATTCACAATGCTCCGGACTACTTTTAACGTTCTTCCCAGCAAAGTTAAGCACCTTCTCCAATGCTACAAACTACGTTTTACGTTCTTTGTAGCAAAATTAAGCACCATCCAACATGCTCCGGACCATGTTTTTCTTTCTTTAACTAAAACCTTAAAAAAAAATAAATAAATAAAACTAAGCCCAACACAACATGCTTCAGACCATGTTTTTCGTTCTTCCAAGAAAAGGTAAGCACCATCCACAATGCTCCGGACTACTTTTAACGTTCTTCCCAGCAAAGTTAAGCACCTTCTCCAATGCTACAAACTACGTTTTACGTTCTTTGTAGCAAAATTAAGCACCATCCAACATGCTCCGGACCATGTTTTTCTTTCTTTAACTAAAACCTTAAAAAAAAATAAATAAATAAAACTAAGCCCAATTCAACATGCTTCAGACCACGTTTCTCGTTCTTCCAAGCAAAGGTAAGCACCATCCACAATGCTCCGGACTACTTTTAACGTTCTTCCCAGCAAAATTAAGTACCTTCTCCAATGCTACAAACTACCTTTTACGTTCTTTGTAGCAAAATTAAGCACCATCCAACATGCTCCGGACCATGTTTTTCTTTCTTTAACTAAAACCTTAAAAAAAAATAAATAAATAAAACTAAGCCCAATTCAACATGCTTCAGACCACGTTTCTCGTTCTTCCAAGCAAAGGTAAGCACCATCCACAATGCTCCGGACTACTTTTAACGTTCTTCCCAGCAAAATTAAGTACCTTCTCCAATGCTACAAACTACCTTTTACGTTCTTTGTAGCAAAATTAGGCATCATCCAACATGTTCCGGACCATGTTTTTCTTTCTTTAACTAAAAACTTAAAGAAAATAAATAAATAAAACTAAGCCCAATTCAACATGCTTCAGACCACGTTTCTCGTTCTTCCAAGCAAAGGTAAGCACCATCCACAATGCTCCGGACTACTTTTTACGTTCTTCCCAGCAAAATTAAGTACCTTCTCCAATGCTACAAACTACGTTTTACGTTCTTTCTAGCAAAATGAAGCACCATCCAACATGCTCCGGACCATGTTTTTCTTTCTTTAACTAAAACCTTAAAAAAAAATAAACAAATAAAACTAAGCCCAATTCAACATGCTTCAGACCACGTTTCTCGTTCTTCCAAGCAAAGGTAAGCACCATCCACAATGCTCCGGACTACTTTTTACGTTCTTCCCAGCAAAATTAAGTACCTTCTCCAATGCTACAAACTACGTTTTACGTTCTTTCTAGCAAAATGAAGCACCATCCAACATGCTCCGGACCATGTTTTTCTTTCTTTAACTAAAACCTTAAAAAAAAATAAACAAATAAAACTAAGCCCAATTCAACATGCTTCAGACCACGTTTCTCGTTCTTCCAAGCAAAGGTAAGCACCATCCACAATGCTCCGGACTACTTTTAACGTTCTTCCCAGCAAAATTAAGTTCCTTCTCCAATGCTACAAACTACCTTTTACGTTCTTTGTAGCAAAATTAAGCACCATCCAACATGCTCCGGACCATGTTTTTCTTTCTTTAACTAAAAACTTAAAGAAAATAAATAAATAAAACTAAGCCCAATTTAACATGCTTCAGACCATGTTTGTCGTTCTTCCAAGCAAAGGTAAGCACCATCCACAATGCTCCGGACTACTTTTAACGTTCTTCCCAGCAAAGTTAAGCACCTTCTCCAATGCTACAGACTACGTTTTACGTTCTTTGTAGCAAAATTAAGCACCATCCAACATGCTCCGGACCATGTTTTTCTTTCTTTAACTAAAACCTTAAAAAAAAATAAATAAATAAAACTAAGCCCAATTCAACATGCTTCAGACCACGTTTCTCGTTCTTCCAAGCAAAGGTAAGCACCATCCACAATGCTCCGGACTACTTTTAACGTTCTTCCCAGCAAAATTAAGTACCTTCTCCAATGCTACAAACTACCTTTTACGTTCTTTGTAGCAAAATTAGGCATCATCCAACATGTTCCGGACCATGTTTTTCTTTCTTTAACTAAAACCTTAAAAAAAAATAAATAAATAAAACTAAGCCCAATTCAACATGCTTCAGACCACGTTTCTCGTTCTTCCAAGCAAAGGTAAGCACCATCCACAATGCTCCGGACTACTTTTAACGTTCTTCCCAGCAAAATTAAGTTCCTTCTCCAATGCTACAAACTACCTTTTACGTTCTTTGTAGCAAAATTAAGCACCATCCAACATGCTCCGGACCATGTTTTTCTTTCTTTAACTAAAAACTTAAAGAAAATAAATAAATAAAACTAAGCCCAATTCAACATGCTTCAGACCACGTTTCTCGTTCTTCCAAGCAAAAGTAAGCACCATCCACAATGCTCCGGACTACTTTTTACGTTCTTCCCAGCAAAATTAAGTACCTTCTCCAATGCTACAAACTACGTTTTACGTTCTTTCTAGCAAAATGAAGCACCATCCAACATGCTCCGGACCATGTTTTTCTTTCTTTAACTAAAACCTTAAAAAAAAATAAACAAATAAAACTAAGCCCAATTCAACATGCTTCAGACCACGTTTCTCGTTCTTCCAAGCAAAGGTAAGCACCATCCACAATGCTCCGGACTACTTTTAACGTTCTTCCCAGCAAAATTAAGCACCTTCTCCAATGCTACAAACTACTTTTTACGTTCTTTCTAGCAAAATTAAGCATCATCCAACATGCTCCGGAACATAATTTTCTATCTTTAACTAAAAACATAAAAAAAAAAAATAAATAAAACTAAGCCCAACTCAACATGCTTCAGACCTCGTATTTCGTTCTTCCAAGCAAAGGTAAGCACCGTCCGCAATGCTCCGGACTACTTTTTACGTTCTTCCCAGCAAAATTAAGCACCTTCTCCAATGCTACAAAGTACTTTTTAAGTTCTTTCTAGCAAAATTAAGCATAATCCAACATGCTCCGGAACATAATTTTCTTTCTTTAACTAAAAACTTAAAAAAAAAAAAAATAAACAAACCTAAGCCCAATTTAACATGCTTCAGACCATGTTTGTCGTTCTTCCAAGAAAAGGTAAGCACCATCCACAATGCTCCGGACTACTTTTTACGTTCTTCCCAGCAAAACTAAACACCTTCTCCAATGCTACAAACTACTTTTTACGTTCTTTCTAGCAAAATTAAGCACAATCCAACATGCTCCGGACCATGTTTTTCTTTCTTTAACTAAAACCTTAAAAAAAAATAAATAAATAAAACTAAGCCCAATTCAACATGCTTCAGACCACGTTTCTCGTTCTTCCAAGCAAAGGTAAGCACCATCCACAATGCTCCGGACTACTTTTAACGTTCTTCCCAGCAAAGTTAAGCACCTTCTCCAATGCTACAAACTACGTTTTACGTTCTTTGTAGCAAAATTAAGCACCATCCAACATGCTCCGGACCATGTTTTTCTTTCTTTAACTAAAACCTTAAAAAAAAATAAATAAATAAAACTAAGCCCAATTCAACATGCTTCAGACCACGTATCTCGTTCTTCCAAGCAAAGGTAAGCACCATCCACAATGCTCCGGACTACTTTTAACGTTCTTCCCAGCAAAATTAAGTACCTTCTCCAATGCTACAAACTACCTTTTACGTTCTTTGTAGCAAAATTAGGCATCATCCAACATGTTCCGGACCATGTTTTTCTTTCTTTAACTAAAACCTTAAAAAAAATAAATAAATAAAACTAAGCCCAATTCCACATGCTTCAGACCACGTTTTTCGTTCTTCCGAGCAAAGGTAAGCACCATCTACAATGCTCCGGACTACTTTTAACGTTCTTCCCAGCAAAATTAAGTTCCTTCTCCAATGCTACAAACTACGTTTTACGTTCTTTCTAGCAAAATGAAGCACCATCCAACATGCTCCGGACCATGTTTTTCTTTCTTTAACTAAAACCTTAAAAAAAAATAAACAAATAAAACTAAGCCCAATTCAACATGCTTCAGACCACGTTTCTCGTTCTTCCAAGCAAAGGTAAGCACCATCCACAATGCTCCGGACTACTTTTAACGTTCTTCCCAGCAAAATTAAGCACCTTCTTCAATGCTACGGACTACTTTTTACGTTCTTTCTAGCAAAATTAAGCACCACCCAACATGCTCCGGAACATAATTTTCTATCTTTAACTAAAAACATAAAAAAAAAAAATAAATAAAACTAAGCCCAACTCAACATGCTTCAGACCTCGTATTTCGTTCTTCCAAGCAAAGGTAAGCACCGTCCGCAATGCTCCGGACTACTTTTTACGTTCTTCCCAGCAAAATTAAGCACCTTCTCCAATGCTACAAAGTACTTTTTAAGTTCTTTCTAGCAAAATTAAGCATCATCCAACATGCTCCGGAACATAATTTTCTTTCTTTAACTAAAAACTTAAAAAAAAAAAAAATAAACAAACCTAAGCCCAATTTAACATGCTTCAGACCATGTTTGTCGTTCTTCCAAGAAAAGGTAAGCACCATCCACAATGCTCCGGACTACTTTTTACGTTCTTCCCAGCAAAACTAAACACCTTCTCCAATGCTACAAACTACTTTTTACGTTCTTTCTAGCAAAATTAAGCACAATCCAACATGCTCCGGACCATGTTTTTCTTTCTTTAACTAAAACCTTAAAAAAAAATAAATAAATAAAACTAAGCCCAATTCAACATGCTTCAGACCACGTTTCTCGTTCTTCCAAGCAAAGGTAAGCACCATCCACAATGCTCCGGACTACTTTTAACGTTCTTCCCAGCAAAGTTAAGCACCTTCTCCAATGCTACAAACTACGTTTTACGTTCTTTGTAGCAAAATTAAGCACCATCCAACATGCTCCGGACCATGTTTTTCTTTCTTTAACTAAAACCTTAAAAAAAAATAAATAAATAAAACTAAGCCCAATTCAACATGCTTCAGACCACGTTTCTCGTTCTTCCAAGCAAAGGTAAGCACCATCCACAATGCTCCGGACTACTTTTAACGTTCTTCCCAGCAAAATTAAGTACCTTCTCCAATGCTACAAACTACCTTTTACGTTCTTTGTAGCAAAATTAGGCATCATCCAACATGTTCCGGACCATGTTTTTCTTTCTTTAACTAAAACCTTAAAAAAAATAAATAAATAAAACTAAGCCCAATTCAACATGCTTCAGACCACGTTTTTCGTTCTTCCGAGCAAAGGTAAGCACCATCTACAATGCTCCGGACTACTTTTAACGTTCTTCCCAGCAAAATTAAGTTCCTTCTCCAATGCTACAAACTACGTTTTACGTTCTTTCTAGCAAAATGAAGCACCATCCAACATGCTCCGGACCATGTTTTTCTTTCTTTAACTAAAACCTTAAAAAAAAATAAACAAATAAAACTAAGCCCAATTCAACATGCTTCAGACCACGTTTCTCGTTCTTCCAAGCAAAGGTAAGCACCATCCACAATGCTCCGGACTACTTTTAACGTTCTTCCCAGCAAAATTAAGCACCTTCTTCAATGCTACGGACTACTTTTTACGTTCTTTCTAGCAAAATTAAGCACCACCCAACATGCTCCGGAACATAATTTTCTATCTTTAACTAAAAACATAAAAAAAAAAAATAAATAAAACTAAGCCCAACTCAACATGCTTCAGACCTCGTATTTCGTTCTTCCAAGCAAAGGTAAGCACCGTCCGCAATGCTCCGGACTACTTTTTACGTTCTTCCCAGCAAAATTAAGCACCTTCTCCAATGCTACAAAGTACTTTTTAAGTTCTTTCTAGCAAAATTAAGCATCATCCAACATGCTCCGGAACATAATTTTCTTTCTTTAACTAAAAACTTAAAAAAAAAAAAAAATAAACAAACCTAAGCCCAATTTAACATGCTTCAGACCATGTTTGTCGTTCTTCCAAGAAAAGGTAAGCACCATCCACAATGCTCCGGACTACTTTTTACGTTCTTCCCAGCAAAACTAAACACCTTCTTCAATGCTACGGACTACTTTTTACGTTCTTTCTAGCAAAATTAAGCACCACCCAACATGCTCCGGAACATAATTTTCTATCTTTAACTAAAAACATAAAAAAAAAAAATAAATAAAACTAAGCCCAACTCAACATGCTTCAGACCTCGTATTTCGTTCTTCCAAGCAAAGGTAAGCACCGTCCACAATGCTCCGGACTACTTTTTACGTTCTTCCCAGCAAAATTAAGCACCTTCTCCAATGCTACAAAGTACTTTTTAAGTTCTTTCTAGCAAAATTAAGCATCATCCAACATGCTCCGGAACATAATTTTCTTTCTTTAACTAAAAACTTAAAAAAAAAAAAAATAAACAAACCTAAGCCCAATTTAACATGCTTCAGACCATGTTTGTCGTTCTTCCAAGAAAAGGTAAGCACCATCCACAATGCTCCGGACTACTTTTAACGTTCTTCCCAGCAAAATTAAGTACCTTCTCCAATGCTACAAACTACCTTTTACGTTCTTTGTAGCAAAATTAGGCATCATCCAACATGTTCCGGACCATGTTTTTCTTTCTTTAACTAAAACCTTAAAAAAAAATAAATAAATAAAACTAAGCCCAATTCCACATGCTTCAGACCACGTTTTTCGTTCTTCCGAGCAAAGGTAAGCACCATCTACAATGCTCCGGACTACTTTTAACGTTCTTCCCAGCAAAATTAAGTTCCTTCTCCAATGCTACAAACTACCTTTTACGTTCTTTGTAGCAAAATTAAGCACCATCCAACATGCTCCGGACCATGTTTTTCTTTCTTTAACTAAAAACTTAAAGAAAATAAATAAATAAAACTAAGCCCAATTCAACATGCTTCAGACCACGTTTCTCGTTCTTCCAAGCAAAGGTAAGCACCATCCACAATGCTCCGGACTACTTTTTACGTTCTTCCCAGCAAAATTAAGTACCTTCTCCAATGCTACAAACTACGTTTTACGTTCTTTCTAGCAAAATGAAGCACCACCCAACATGCTCCGGAACATAATTTTCTATCTTTAACTAAAAACATAAAAAAAAAAATAAATAAAACTAAGCCCAACTCAACATGCTTCAGACCTCGTATTTCGTTCTTCCAAGAAAAGGTAAGCACCATCCACAATGCTCCGGACTACTTTTTACGTTCTTCCCAGCAAAATTAAGCACCTTCTCCAATGCTACAAAGTACTTTTTAAGTTCTTTCTAGCAAAATTAAGCATCATCCAACATGCTCCGGAACATAATTTTCTTTCTTTAACTAAAAACTTAAAAAAAAAAAAAAATAAACAAACCTAAGCCCAATTTAACATGCTTCAGACCATGTTTGTCGTTCTTCCAAGCAAAGGTAAGCACCATCTACAATGCTCCGGGCTACTTTTTGCGTTCTTCCCAGCAAAATTAAGCACCTTCTCCAATGCGTCAGAATACTTTTTACGTTCTTCTTAGCATAATTAAGCACCATCCAACATGCTCCGGATTACGTTTTTCTTTTTTTAACTAAAAACTGAAAAAAAACTAAGCCCAATTCCACATGCTTCAGACCTCGTTTTTCGTTCTTCCAAGCAAAAGTAAGCACCATCTACAATGCTCCGGGCTACTTTTTACGTTCTTCCCAGCAAAATTAAGCACCTTCTCCAATGCTTCAGACTAATTTTTACGTTCTTCTTAGCATAATTAAGCACCATCCAACATGCTCCGGATTACGTTTTTCTCTCTTTAACTAAAAACTGAAAAAAAACTAAGCCCAATTCCACATGCTTCAGACCTCGTTTTTCGTTCTTCCAAGCAAAGGTAAGCACCATCTAAAATGCTCCGGGCTACTTTTTACGTTCTTCCCAGCAAAATTAAGCACCTTCTCCAATGCTTCAGACTACTTTTTACGTTCTTCTTAGCAAAATTAAGCACCATCCAACATGCTCCGGATTACGTTTTTCTCTCTTTAACTAAAAACTGAAAAAAAAACTAAGCCCAATTCAACATGCTTCAGACCTCGTTTTTCGTTCTTCCAAGCAAAGGTAAGCACCATCTACAATGCTCCGGGCTACTTTTTACGTTCTTCTCAGCAAAATTAAGCACCTTCTCCAATGCTTCAGACTACTTTTTACGTCCTTCTTAGCATAATTAAGCACCATCCAACATGCTCCGGATTACGTTTTTCTTTCTTTAACTAAAAAATGAAAATAAACTAAGCCCGATTCAACATGCTTCAGACCTCGTTTTTCGTTCTTCCAAGCAAAGGTAAGCACCATCTAAAATGCTCCGGGCTACTTTTTACGTTCTTCCCAGCAAAATTAAGCACCTTCTCCAATGCTTCAGACTACTTTTTACGTTCTTCTTAGCAAAATTAAGCACCATCCAACATGCTCCGGATTACGTTTTTCTCTCTTTAACTAAAAACTGAAAAAAAACTAAGCCCAATTCAACATGCTTCAGACCTCGTTTTTCGTTCATCCAAGCAAAGGTAAGCACCATCTACAATGCTCCGGGCTACTTTTTACGTTCTTCTCAGCAAAATTAAGCACCTTCTCCAATGCTTCAGACTACTTTTTACGTCCTTCTTAGCATAATTAAGCACCATCCAACATGCTCCGGATTACGTTTTTCTCTCTTTAACTAAAAACTGAAAAAAAACTAAGCCCAATTCCACATGCTTCAGACCTCGTTTTTCGTTCTTCCAAGCAAAGGTAAGCACCATCTAAAATGCTCCGGGCTACTTTTTACGTTCTTCCCAGCAAAATTAAGCACCTTCTCCAATGCTTCAGACTACTTTTTACGTTCTTCTTAGCAAAATTAAGCACCATCCAACATGCTCCGGATTACGTTTTTCTCTCTTTAACTAAAAACTGAAAAAAAAACTAAGCCCAATTCAACATGCTTCAGACCTCGTTTTTCGTTCTTCCAAGCAAAGGTAAGCACCATCTACAATGCTCCGGGCTACTTTTTACGTTCTTCTCAGCAAAATTAAGCACCTTCTCCAATGCTTCAGACTACTTTTTACGTCCTTCTTAGCATAATTAAGCACCATCCAACATGCTCCGGATTACGTTTTTCTTTCTTTAACTAAAAAATGAAAATAAACTAAGCCCGATTCAACATGCTTCAGACCTCGTTTTTCGTTCTTCCAAGCAAAGGTAAGCACCATCTAAAATGCTCCGGGCTACTTTTTACGTTCTTCCCAGCAAAATTAAGCACCTTCTCCAATGCTTCAGACTACTTTTTACGTTCTTCTTAGCAAAATTAAGCACCATCCAACATGCTCCGGATTACGTTTTTCTCTCTTTAACTAAAAACTGAAAAAAAACTAAGCCCAATTCAACATGCTTCAGACCTCGTTTTTCGTTCATCCAAGCAAAGGTAAGCACCATCTACAATGCTCCGGGCTACTTTTTACGTTCTTCTCAGCAAAATTAAGCACCTTCTCCAATGCTTCAGACTACTTTTTACGTCCTTCTTAGCATAATTAAGCACCATCCAACATGCTCCGGATTACGTTTTTCTCTCTTTAACTAAAAACTGAAAAAAAACTAAGCCCAATTCCACATGCTTCAGACCTCGTTTTTCGTTCTTCCAAGCAAAGGTAAGCACCATCTAAAATGCTCCGGGCTACTTTTTACGTTCTTCCCAGCAAAATTAAGCACCTTCTCCAATGCTTCAGACTACTTTTTACGTTCTTCTTAGCAAAATTAAGCACCATCCAACATGCTCCGGATTACGTTTTTCTCTCTTTAACTAAAAACTGAAAAAAAAACTAAGCCCAATTCAACATGCTTCAGACCTCGTTTTTCGTTCTTCCAAGCAAAGGTAAGCACCATCTACAATGCTCCGGGCTACTTTTTACGTTCTTCTCAGCAAAATTAAGCACCTTCTCCAATGCTTCAGACTACTTTTTACGTCCTTCTTAGCATAATTAAGCACCATCCAACATGCTCCGGATTACGTTTTTCTTTCTTTAACTAAAAAATGAAAATAAACTAAGCCCGATTCAACATGCTTCAGACCTCGTTTTTCGTTCTTCCAAGCAAAGGTAAGCACCATCTAAAATGCTCCGGGCTACTTTTTACGTTCTTCCCAGCAAAATTAAGCACCTTCTCCAATGCTTCAGACTACTTTTTACGTTCTTCTTAGCATAATTAAGCACCATCCAACATGCTCCGGATTACGTTTTTCTTTCTTTAACTAAAAAATGAAAATAAACTAAGCCCGATTCAACATGCTTCAGACCTCGTTTTTCGTTCTTCCAAGCAAAGTTAAGCACCATCTAAAATGCTCCGGGCTACTTTTTTCGTTCTTCCCAGCAAAATTAAGCACCTTCTCCAATGCTTCAGAATACTTTTTACGTTCTTCTTAGCATAATTAAGCACCATCCAACATGCTCCGGATTACGTTTTTCTCTCTTTAACTAAAAACTGAAAAAAAACTAAGCCCAATTCCACATGCTTCAGACCTCGTTTTTCGTTCTTCCAAGCAAAGGTAAGCACCATCTAAAATGCTCCGGGCTACTTTTTACGTTCTTCCCAGCAAAATTAAGCACCTTCTCCAATGCTTCAGACTACTTTTTACGTTCTTCTTAGCAAAATTAAGCACCATCCAACATGCTCTGGATTACGTTTTTCTTTCTTTAACTAAAAAATGAAAATAAACAAAGCCCGATTCAACATGCTTCAGACCTCGTTTTTCGTTCTTCCAAGCAAAGGTAAGCACCATCTAAAATGCTCCGGGCTACTTTTTACGTTCTTCCCAGCAAAATTAAGCACCTTCTCCAATGCTTCAGACTACTTTTAACGTTCTTCTTAGCAAAATTAAGCACCATCCAACATGCTCCGGATTACGTTTTTCTTTCTTTAACTAAAAAATGAAAATAAACTAAGCCCGATTCAACATGCTTCAGACCTCGTTTTTCGTTCTTCCAAGCAAAGTTAAGCACCATCTAAAATGCTCCGGGCTACTTTTTTCGTTCTTCCCAGCAAAATTAAGCACCTTCTCCAATGCTTCAGAATACTTTTTACGTTCTTCTTAGCATAATTAAGCACCATCCAACATGCTCCGGATTACGTTTTTCTCTCTTTAACTAAAAACTGAAAAAAAACTAAGCCCAATTCCACATGCTTCAGACCTCGTTTTTCGTTCTTCCAAGCAAAGGTAAGCACCATCTAAAATGCTCCGGGCTACTTTTTACGTTCTTCCCAGCAAAATTAAGCACCTTCTCCAATGCTTCAGACTACTTTTTACGTTCTTCTTAGCAAAATTAAGCACCATCCAACATGCTCCGGATTACGTTTTTCTCTCTTTAACTAAAAACTGAAAAAAAACTAAGCCCAATTCCACATGCTTCAGACCTCGTTTTTCGTTCTTCCAAGCAAAAGTAAGCACCATCTACAATGCTCCGAGCTACTTTTTACGTTCTTCCCAGCAAAATTAAACACCTTCTCCAATGCTCCAGACTACTTTTTACGTTCTTCCCAGCAAAATTAAGCACCTTCTCCAATGCTTCAGACTAATTTTTACGTTCTTCTTAGCATAATTAAGCACCATCCAACATGCTCCGGATTACGTTTTTCTCTCTTTAACTAAAAACTGAAAAAAAACTAAGCCCAATTCCACATGCTTCAGACCTCGTTTTTCGTTCTTCCAAGCAAAGGTAAGCACCATCTAAAATGCTCCGGGCTACTTTTTACGTTCTTCCCAGCAAAATTAAGCACCTTCTCCAATGCTTCAGACTACTTTTTACGTTCTTCTTAGCAAAATTAAGCACCATCCAACATGCTCCGGATTACGTTTTTCTCTCTTTAACTAAAAACTGAAAAAAAAACTAAGCCCAATTCAACATGCTTCAGACCTCGTTTTTCGTTCTTCCAAGCAAAGGTAAGCACCATCTACAATGCTCCGGGCTACTTTTTACGTTCTTCTCAGCAAAATTAAGCACCTTCTCCAATGCTTCAGACTACTTTTTACGTCCTTCTTAGCATAATTAAGCACCATCCAACATGCTCCGGATTACGTTTTTCTTTCTTTAACTAAAAAATGAAAATAAACTAAGCCCGATTCAACATGCTTCAGACCTCGTTTTTCGTTCTTCCAAGCAAAGTTAAGCACCATCTAAAATGCTCCGGGCTACTTTTTACGTTCTTCCCAGCAAAATTAAGCACCTTCTCCAATGCTTCAGACTACTTTTTACGTTCTTCTTAGCAAAATTAAGCACCATCCAACATGCTCCGGATTACGTTTTTCTCTCTTTAACTAAAAACTGAAAAAAAACTAAGCCCAATTCAACATGCTTCAGACCTCGTTTTTCGTTCATCCAAGCAAAGGTAAGCACCATCTACAATGCTCCGGGCTACTTTTTACGTTCTTCTCAGCAAAATTAAGCACCTTCTCCAATGCTTCAGACTACTTTTTACGTCCTTCTTAGCATAATTAAGCACCATCCAACATGCTCCGGATTACGTTTTTCTCTCTTTAACTAAAAACTGAAAAAAAACTAAGCCCAATTCCACATGCTTCAGACCTCGTTTTTCGTTCTTCCAAGCAAAGGTAAGCACCATCTAAAATGCTCCGGGCTACTTTTTACGTTCTTCCCAGCAAAATTAAGCACCTTCTCCAATGCTTCAGACTACTTTTTACGTTCTTCTTAGCAAAATTAAGCACCATCCAACATGCTCCGGATTACGTTTTTCTCTCTTTAACTAAAAACTGAAAAAAAAACTAAGCCCAATTCAACATGCTTCAGACCTCGTTTTTCGTTCTTCCAAGCAAAGGTAAGCACCATCTACAATGCTCCGGGCTACTTTTTACGTTCTTCTCAGCAAAATTAAGCACCTTCTCCAATGCTTCAGACTACTTTTTACGTCCTTCTTAGCATAATTAAGCACCATCCAACATGCTCCGGATTACGTTTTTCTTTCTTTAACTAAAAAATGAAAATAAACTAAGCCCGATTCAACATGCTTCAGACCTCGTTTTTCGTTCTTCCAAGCAAAGGTAAGCACCATCTAAAATGCTCCGGGCTACTTTTTACGTTCTTCCCAGCAAAATTAAGCACCTTCTCCAATGCTTCAGACTACTTTTTACGTTCTTCTTAGCAAAATTAAGCACCATCCAACATGCTCCGGATTACGTTTTTCTCTCTTTAACTAAAAACTGAAAAAAAACTAAGCCCAATTCAACATGCTTCAGACCTCGTTTTTCGTTCATCCAAGCAAAGGTAAGCACCATCTACAATGCTCCGGGCTACTTTTTACGTTCTTCTCAGCAAAATTAAGCACCTTCTCCAATGCTTCAGACTACTTTTTACGTCCTTCTTAGCATAATTAAGCACCATCCAACATGCTCCGGATTACGTTTTTCTCTCTTTAACTAAAAACTGAAAAAAAACTAAGCCCAATTCCACATGCTTCAGACCTCGTTTTTCGTTCTTCCAAGCAAAGGTAAGCACCATCTAAAATGCTCCGGGCTACTTTTTACGTTCTTCCCAGCAAAATTAAGCACCTTCTCCAATGCTTCAGACTACTTTTTACGTTCTTCTTAGCATAATTAAGCACCATCCAACATGCTCCGGATTACGTTTTTCTTTCTTTAACTAAAAAATGAAAATAAACTAAGCCCGATTCAACATGCTTCAGACCTCGTTTTTCGTTCTTCCAAGCAAAGTTAAGCACCATCTAAAATGCTCCGGGCTACTTTTTTCGTTCTTCCCAGCAAAATTAAGCACCTTCTCCAATGCTTCAGAATACTTTTTACGTTCTTCTTAGCATAATTAAGCACCATCCAACATGCTCCGGATTACGTTTTTCTCTCTTTAACTAAAAACTGAAAAAAAACTAAGCCCAATTCCACATGCTTCAGACCTCGTTTTTCGTTCTTCCAAGCAAAGGTAAGCACCATCTAAAATGCTCCGGGCTACTTTTTACGTTCTTCCCAGCAAAATTAAGCACCTTCTCCAATGCTTCAGACTACTTTTTACGTTCTTCTTAGCAAAATTAAGCACCATCCAACATGCTCAGGATTACGTTTTTCTTTCTTTAACTAAAAAATGAAAATAAACAAAGCCCGATTCAACATGCTTCAGACCTCGTTTTTCGTTCTTCCAAGCAAAGGTAAGCACCATCTAAAATGCTCCGGGCTACTTTTTACGTTCTTCCCAGCAAAATTAAGCACCTTCTCCAATGCTTCAGACTACTTTTTACGTTCTTCTTAGCAAAATTAAGCACCATCCAACATGCTCCGGATTACGTTTTTCTTTCTTTAACTAAAAAATGAAAATAAACTAAGCCCGATTCAACATGCTTCAGACCTCGTTTTTCGTTCTTCCAAGCAAAGTTAAGCACCATCTAAAATGCTCCGGGCTACTTTTTTCGTTCTTCCCAGCAAAATTAAGCACCTTCTCCAATGCTTCAGAATACTTTTTACGTTCTTCTTAGCATAATTAAGCACCATCCAACATGCTCCGGATTACGTTTTTCTCTCTTTAACTAAAAACTGAAAAAAAACTAAGCCCAATTCCACATGCTTCAGACCTCGTTTTTCGTTCTTCCAAGCAAAGGTAAGCACCATCTAAAATGCTCCGGGCTACTTTTTACGTTCTTCCCAGCAAAATTAAGCACCTTCTCCAATGCTTCAGACTACTTTTTACGTTCTTCTTAGCAAAATTAAGCACCATCCAACATGCTCCGGATTACGTTTTTCTCTCTTTAACCAAAAACTGAAAAAAAACTAAGCCCAATTCCACATGCTTCAGACCTCGTTTTTCGTTCTTCCAAGCAAAGGTAAGCACCATCTACAATGCTCCGGGCTACTTTTTACGTTCTTCTCAGCAAAATTAAGCACCTTCTCCAATGCTTCAGACTACTTTTTACGTCCTTCTTAGCATAATTAAGCACCATCCAACATGCTCCGGATTACGTTTTTCTTTCTTTAACTAAAAAATGAAAATAAACTAAGCCCGATTCAACATGCTTCAGACCTCGTTTTTCGTTCTTCCAAGCAAAGTTAAGCACCATCTAAAATGCTCCGGGCTACTTTTTACGTTCTTCCCAGCAAAATTAAGCACCTTCTCCAATGCTTCAGACTACTTTTTACGTTCTTCTTAGCAAAATTAAGCACCATCCAACATGCTCCGGATTACGTTTTTCTCTCTTTAACTAAAAACTGAAAAAAAAACTAAGCCCAATTCAACATGCTTCAGACCTCGTTTTTCGTTCTTCCAAGCAAAGGTAAGCACCATCTACAATGCTCCGGGCTACTTTTTACGTTCTTCTCAGCAAAATTAAGCACCTTCTCCAATGCTTCAGACTACTTTTTACGTCCTTCTTAGCATAATTAAGCACCATCCAACATGCTCCGGATTACGTTTTTCTCTCTTTAACTAAAAACTGAAAAAAAACTAAGCCCAATTCCACATGCTTCAGACCTCGTTTTTCGTTCTTCCAAGCAAAGGTAAGCACCATCTAAAATGCTCCGGGCTACTTTTTACGTTCTTCCCAGCAAAATTAAGCACCTTCTCCAATGCTTCAGACTACTTTTTACGTTCTTCTTAGCATAATTAAGCACCATCCAACATGCTCCGGATTACGTTTTTCTTTCTTTAACTAAAAAATGAAAATAAACTAAGCCCGATTCAACAGGCTTCAGACCTCGTTTTTCGTTCTTCCAAGCAAAGTTAAGCACCATCTAAAATGCTCCGGGCTACTTTTTTCGTTCTTCCCAGCAAAATTAAGCACCTTCTCCAATGCTTCAGAATACTTTTTACGTTCTTCTTAGCATAATTAAGCACCATCCAACATGCTCCGGATTACGTTTTTCTCTCTTTAACTAAAAACTGAAAAAAAACTAAGCCCAATTCCACATGCTTCAGACCTCGTTTTTCGTTCTTCCAAGCAAAGGTAAGCACCATCTAAAATGCTCCGGGCTACTTTTTACGTTCTTCCCAGCAAAATTAAGCACCTTCTCCAATGCTTCAGACTACTTTTTACGTTCTTCTTAGCAAAATTAAGCACCATCCAACATGCTCCGGATTACGTTTTTCTTTCTTTAACTAAAAAATGAAAATAAACAAAGCCCGATTCAACATGCTTCAGACCTCGTTTTTCGTTCTTCCAAGCAAAGGTAAGCACCATCTAAAATGCTCCGGGCTACTTTTTACGTTCTTCCCAGCAAAATTAAGCACCTTCTCCAATGCTTCAGACTACTTTTAACGTTCTTCTTAGCAAAATTAAGCACCATCCAACATGCTCCGGATTACGTTTTTCTTTCTTTAACTAAAAAATGAAAATAAACAAAGCCCGATTCAACATGCTTCAGACCTCGTTTTTCGTTCTTCCAAGCAAAGGTAAGCACCATCTAAAATGCTCCGGGCTACTTTTTACGTTCTTCCCAGCAAAATTAAGCACCTTCTCCAATGCTTCAGACTACTTTTTACGTTCTTCTTAGCATAATTAAGCACCATCCAACATGCTCCGGATTACGTTTTTCTCTCTTTAACTAAAAACTGAAAAAAAACTAAGCCCAATTCAACATGCTTCAGACCTCGTTTTTCGTTCTTCCAAGCAAAGTTAAGCACCATCTAAAATGCTCCGGGCTACTTTTTTCGTTCTTCCCAGCAAAATTAAGCACCTTCTCCAATGCTTCAGAATACTTTTTACGTTCTTCTTAGCATAATTAAGCACCATCCAACATGCTCCGGATTACGTTTTTCTCTCTTTAACTAAAAACTGAAAAAAAAAACTAAGCCCAATTCCACATGCTTCAGACCTCGTTTTTCGTTCTTCCAAGCAAAGGTAAGCACCATCTAAAATGCTCCGGCCTACTTTTTACGTTCTTCCCAGCAAAATTAAGCACCTTCTCCAATGCTTCAGACTACTTTTAACGTTCTACTTAGCAAAATTAGGCACCATCCAACATGCTCCGGATTACGTTTTTCTTTCTTTAACTAAAAAATGAAAATAAACTAAGCCCAATTCAACATGCTTCAGACCTCGTTTTTCGTTCTTCCAAGCAAAGGTAAGCACCATCTAAAATGCTCCGGGCTACTTTTTACGTTCTTCCCAGCAAAATTAAGCACCTTCTCCAATGCTTCAGACTAATTTTTACGTTCTTCTTAGCATAATTAAGCACCATCCAACATGCTCCGGATTACGTTTTTCTCTCTTTAACTAAAAACTGAAAAAAAAAACTAAGCCCAATTCAACATGCTTCAGACCTCGTTTTTCGTTCTTCCAAGCAAAGGTAAGCACCATCTACAATGCTCCGGGCTACTTTTTACGTTCTTCTCAGCAAAATTAAGCACCTTCTCCAATGCTTCAGACTACTTTTTACGTCCTTCTTAGCATAATTAAGCACCATCCAACATGCTCCGGATTACGTTTTTCTCTCTTTAACTAAAAACTGAAAAAAACTAAGCCCAATTCAACATGCTTCAGACCTCGTTTTTCGTTCTTCCAAGCAAAGGTAAGCACCATCTAAAATGCTCCGGGCTACTTTTTACGTTCTTCCCAGCAAAATTAAGCACCTTCTCCAATGCTTCAGACTACTTTTTACGTTCTTCTTAGCAAAATTAAGCACCATCCAACATGCTCCGGATTACGTTTTTCTTTCTTTAACTAAAAAATGAAAATAAACTAAGCCCGATTCAACATGCTTCAGACCTCGTTTTTCGTTCTTCCAAGCAAAGTTAAGCACCATCTAAAATGCTCCGGGCTACTTTTTTCGTTCTTCCCAGCAAAATTAAGCACCTTCTCCAATGCTTCAGAATACTTTTTACGTTCTTCTTAGCATAATTAAGCACCATCCAACATGCTCCGGATTACGTTTTTCTCTCTTTAACTAAAAACTGAAAAAAAAAACTAAGCCCAATTCCACATGCTTCAGACCTCGTTTTTCGTTCTTCCAAGCAAAGGTAAGCACCATCTAAAATGCTCCGGGCTACTTTTTACGTTCTTCCCAGCAAAATTAAGCACCTTCTCCAATGCTTCAGACTACTTTTAACGTTCTACTTAGCAAAATTAGGCACCATCCAACATGCTCCGGATTACGTTTTTCTTTCTTTAACTAAAAAATGAAAATAAACTAAGCCCAATTCAACATGCTTCAGACCTCGTTTTTCGTTCTTCCAAGCAAAGGTAAGCACCATCTAAAATGCTCCGGGCTACTTTTTACGTTCTTCCCAGCAAAATTAAGCACCTTCTCCAATGCTTCAGACTAATTTTTACGTTCTTCTTAGCATAATTAAGCACCATCCAACATGCTCCGGATTACGTTTTTCTCTCTTTAACTAAAAACTGAAAAAAAAAACTAAGCCCAATTCAACATGCTTCAGACCTCGTTTTTCGTTCTTCCAAGCAAAGGTAAGCACCATCTACAATGCTCCGGGCTACTTTTTACGTTCTTCCCAGCAAAATTAAGCACCTTCTCCAATGCTTCAGACTACTTTTTACGTCCTTCTTAGCATAATTAAGCACCATCCAACATGCTCCGGATTACGTTTTTCTCTCTTTAACTAAAAACTGAAAAAAACTAAGCCCAATTCAACATGCTTCAGACCTCGTTTTTCGTTCTTCCAAGCAAAGGTAAGCACCATCTAAAATGCTCCGGGCTACTTTTTACGTTCTTCCCAGCAAAATTAAGCACCTTCTCCAATGCTTCAGACTACTTTTTACGTTCTTCTTAGCAAAATTAAGCACCATCCAACATGCTCCGGATTACGTTTTTCTTTCTTTAACTAAAAAATGAAAATAAACTAAGCCCAATTCAACATGCTTCAGACCTCGTTTTTCGTTCTTCCAAGCAAAGGTAAGCACCATCTAAAATGCTCCGGGCTACTTTTTACGTTCTTCCCAGCAAAATTAAGCACCTTCTCCAATGCTTCAGACTAATTTTTACGTTCTTCTTAGCATAATTAAGCACCATCCAACATGCTCCGGATTACGTTTTTCTCTCTTTAACTAAAAACTGAAAAAAAACTAAGCCCAATTCCACATGCTTCAGACCACGTTTTTCATTCTTCCAAGCAAAGGTAAGCACCATCTAAAATGCTCCGGGCTACTTTTTACGTTCTTCCCAGCAAAATTAAGCACCTTCTCCAATGCTTCAGACTACTTTTAACGTTCTTCTTAGCAAAATTAGGCACCATCCAACATGCTCCGGATTACGTTTTTCTTTCTTTAACTAAAAAATGAAAATAAACTAAGCCCAATTCAACATGCTTCAGACCTCGTTTTTCGTTCTTCCAAGCAAAGGTAAGCACCATCTAAAATGCTCCGGGCTACTTTTTACGTTCTTCCCAGCAAAATTAAGCACCTTCTCCAATGCTTCAGACTACTTTTTACGTTCTTCTTAGCATAATTAAGCACCATCCAACATGCTCCGGATTACGTTTTTCTCTCTTTAACTAAAAACTGAAAAAAAACTAAGCCCAATTCAACATGCTTCAGACCTCGTTTTTCGTTCTTCCAAGCAAAGTTAAGCACCATCTAAAATGCTCCGGGCTACTTTTTTCGTTCTTCCCAGCAAAATTAAGCACCTTCTCCAATGCTTCAGACTACTTTTTACGTCCTTCTTAGCATAATTAAGCACCATCCAACATGCTCCGGATTACGTTTTTCTCTCTTTAACTAAAAACTGAAAAAAAACTAAGCCCAATTCCACATGCTTCAGACCACGTTTTTCGTTCTTCCGAGCAAAGGTAAGCACCATCTACAATGCTCCGGACTACTTTAAACGTTCTTCCCAGCAAAATTAAGCACCTTCTGAAATGCTACAAACTACTTTTTACGTCCTTTCAAGAAAAATTAAGCACCATGCAACATGCTCCGGATTACGTTTTTCTCTATTAAACTAAAAACTGAAAAAAAAAAAAACTAAGCCCAATTCAACATGCTTCAGACCACGTTTTTCATTCTTCCAAGCAAAGGTAAGCACCATCTACAATGCTCCGGGCTACTTTTTACGTTCTTCCCAGCAAAATTAAGCACCTTCTCCAATGGTTCAGACTACTTTTTACGTTCTTCTTAGCATAATTAAGCACCATCCAACATGCTCCGGATTACGTTTTTCTCTCTTTAACTAAAAACTGAAAAAAAACTAAGCCCAATTCCACATGCTTCAGACCACGTTTTTCGTTCTTCCAAGCAAAGGTAAGCACCATTTACAATGCTCCGGGCTACTTTTTACGTTCTTCCCAGCAAAATTAAGCACCTTCCCTATTGCTCAAGACTACTTTTTACGTTCTTCTTAGCAAAATTAAGCACCATCCAACATGCTCCGGATTACGTTTTTCTTTCTTTAACTAAAAAATGAAAATAAACTAAGCCCGATTCAACATGCTTCAGACCTCGTTTTTCGTTCTTCCAAGCTAAAGTAAGCACCATCTACAATGCTTCAGACAACTTTTTACGTTCTTCTTAGCAAATTTAAGCACCATCCAACATGCTCCGGATTACGTTTTTCTCTATTAAACTAAAAACTGAAAAAAAAACTAAGCCCAATTCAACATGCTTCAGACCTCGTTTTTCGTTCTTCCAAGCTAAAGTAAGCACCATCTACAATGCTCCGGGCTACTTTTTACGTTCTTCCCAGCAAAATTAAGCATCTTCTCCAATGCTTCAGTCTACTTTTTACGTTCTTCTTAGCATAATTAAGCACCATCCAACATGCTCCGGATTACGTTTTTCTCTCTTTAACTAAAAACTGAAAAAAACTAAGCCCAATTCCACATGCTTCAGACCACGTTTTTCGTTCTTCTGAGCAAAGGTAAGCACCATCTACAATGCTCCGGACTACTTTAAACGTTCTTCCCAGCAAAATTAAGCACCTTCTGAAATGCTACAAACTACTTTTTACGTCCTTTCAAGAAAAATTAAGCACCATGCAACATGCTCCGGATTACGTTTTTCTCTATTAAACTAAAAACTGAAAAAAAAAAAACTTAGCCCAATTCAACATGCTTCAGACCACGTTTTTCATTCTTCCAAGCAAAGGTAAGCACCATCTACAATGCTCCGGGCTACTTTTTACGTTCTTCCCAGCAAAATTAAGCACCTTCTCCAAAGCTTCAGAATTCTTTTTACGTTCTTCTTAGCATAATTAAGCACCATCCAACATGCTCCGGATTACGTTTTTCTCTCTTTAACTAAAAACTGAAAAAAAACTAAGCCCAATTCCACATGCTTCAGACCACGTTTTTCGTTCTTCCAAGCAAAGGTAAGCACCATTTACAATGCTCCGGGCTACTTTTTACGTTCTTCCCAGCAAAATTAAGCACCTTCCCTATTGCTCAAGACTACTTTTTACGTTCTTCTTAGCAAAATTAAGCACCATCCAACATGCTCCGGATTACGTTTTTCTTTCTTTAACTAAAAAATGAAAATAAACTAAGCCCGATTCAACATGCTTCAGACCTCGTTTTTCGTTCTTCCAAGCTAAAGTAAGCACCATCTACAATGCTGCAGACTACTTTTTACGTTCTTCTTAGCAAATTTAAGCACCATCCAACATGCTCCGGATTACGTTTTTCTCTATTAAACTAAAAACTGAAAAAAAAAACTAAGCCCAATTCAACATGCTTCAGACCTCGTTTTTCGTTCTTCCAAGCTAAAGTAAGCACCATCTACAATGCTCCGGGCTACTTTTTACGTTCTTCCCAGCAAAATTAAGCATCTTCTCCAATGCTTCAGTCTACTTTTTACGTTCTTCTTAGCATAATTAAGCACCATCCAACATGCTCCGGATTACGTTTTTCTCTCTTTAACTAAAAAATGAAAATAAACTAAGCCCGATTCAACATGCTTCAGACCTCGTTTTTCGTTCTTCCAAGCAAAGGTAAGCACCATCTAAAATGCTCCGGGCTACTTTTTACGTTCTTCCCAGCAAAATTAAGCACCTTCTCCAATGCTTCAGACTAATTTTTACGTTCTTCTTAGCATAATTAAGCACCATCCAACATGCTCCGGATTACGTTTTTCTCTCTTTAACTAAAAACTGAAAATAAACTAAGCCCAATTCCACATGCTTCAGACCTCGTTTTTCGTTCTTCCAAGCAAAGGTAAGCACCATCTACAATGCTCCATACTACTTTTTACGTTCTTCCCAGCAAAATTAAGCACCTTCTCCAATGCTTCAGACTACTTTTTACGTTCTTCTTAGCAAAATTAAGCACCATCCAACATGCTCCGGATTACGTTTTTCTTTCTTTAACTAAAAAATGAAAATAAACTAAGCCCGATTCAACATGCTTCAGACCTCGTTTTTCGTTCTTCCAAGCAAAGGTAAGCACCATCTAAAATGCTCCGGGCTACTTTTTACGTTCTTCCCAGCAAAATTAAGCACCTTCTCCAATGCTTCAGACTAATTTTTACGTATTTCTTAGCAAAATTAAGCACCATCCAACATGCTCCGGATTACGTTTTTCTTTCTTTAACTAAAAAATGAAAATAAACTAAGCCCAATTCCACATGCTTCAGACCTCGTTTTTCGTTCTTCCAAGCAAAGGTAAGCACCATCTACAATGCTCTGGGCTACTTTTTGCGTTCTTCCCAGCAAAATTAAGCACCTTCTCCAATGCTTCAGAATACTTTTTACGTTCTTCTTAGCATAATTAAGCACCATCCAACATGCTCCGGATTACGTTTTTCTCTCTTTAACTAAAAACTGAAAAAAAAAACTAAGCCCAATTCCACATGCTTCAGACCTCGTTTTTCGTTCTTCCAAGCAAAGGTAAGCACCATCTAAAATGCTCCGGGCTACTTTTTACGTTCTTCCCAGCAAAATTAAGCACCTTCTCCAATGCTTCAGACTAATTTTTACGTTCTTCTTAGCATAATTAAGCACCATCCAACATGCTCCGGATTACGTTTTTCTCTCTTTAACTAAAAACTGAAAAAAAACTAAGCCCAATTCAACATGCTTCAGACCTCGTTTTTCGTTCTTCCAAGCAAAGGTAAGCACCATCTACAATGCTCCGGGCTACTTTTTACGTTCTTCCCAGCAAAATTAAGCACCTTTTCCAATGCTTCAGACTACTTTTTACGTCCTTCTTAGCAAAATTAAGCACCATCCAACATGCTCCGGATTACGTTTTTCTTTCTTTAACTAAAAAATGAAAATAAACTAAGCCCAATTCCACATGCTTCAGACCTCGTTTTTCGTTCTTCCAAGCAAAGGTAAGCACCATCTACAATGCTCCGGGCTACTTTTTACGTTCTTCTCAGCAAAATTAAGCACCTTCTCCAATGCTTCAGACTACTTTTTACGTTCTTCTTAGCATAATTAAGCACCATCCAACATGCTCCGGATTACGTTTTTCTCTCTTTAACTAAAAACTGAAAAAAAAAACTAAGCCCAATTCAACATGCTTCAGACCTCGTTTTTCGTTCTTCCAAGCAAAGGTAAGCACCATCTACAATGCTCCGGGCTACTTTTTACGTTCTTCTCAGCAAAATTAAGCACCTTCTCCAATGCTTCAGACTACTTTTTACGTCCTTCTTAGCATAATTAAGCACCATCCAACATGCTCCGGATTACGTTTTTCTCTCTTTAACTAAAAACTGAAAAAAACTAAGCCCAATTCAACATGCTTCAGACCTCGTTTTTCGTTCTTCCAAGCAAAGGTAAGCACCATCTACAATGCTCCGGGCTACTTTTTACGTTCTTCCCAGCAAAATTAAGCACCTTCTCCAAAGCTTCAGACTACTTTTTACGTCCTTCTTAGCATAATTAAGCACCATCCAACATGCTCCGGATTACGTTTTTCTCTCTTTAACTAAAAACTGAAAAAAACTAAGCCCAATTCAACATGCTGCAGACCTCGTTTTTCGTTCTTCCAAGCAAAGGTAAGCACCATCTACAATGCACCGGGCTTCTTTGAACGTTCTTCCCAGCAAAATTAAGCACCTTCTCCAATGCTTCAGAGTACTTCTTAAGTTCTTCTTAGCATAATTAAGCACCATCCAACATGCTCCGGATTACGTTTTTCTTTCTTTAACTAAAAACTGAAAAAATAAGCCCAATTCAACATGCTTCAGACCTCGTTTTTCGTTCTTCCAAGCAAAGGTAAGCACCATCTACAATGCTCCGGGCTACTTTTTACGTTCTTCCCAGCAAAATTAAGCATCTTCTCCAATGCTTCAGACTACTTTTTACGTCCTTCTTAGCATAATTAAGCACCATCCAACATGCTCCGGATTACGTTTTTCTCTCTTTAACTAAAAACTGAAAAAAAACTAAGCCCGATTCAACATGCTTCAGACCTCGTTTTTCGTTCTTCCAAGCAAAGGTAAGCACCATTTACAATGCTCCGGGCTACTTTTTACGTTCTTCTCAGCAAAATTAAGCACCTTCTCCAATGCTTCAGACTACTTTTTACGTCCTTCTTAGCATAATTAAGCACCATCCAACATGCTCCGGATTACGTTTTTCTCTCTTTAACTAAAAACTGAAAAAAACTAAGCCCAATTCAACATGCTTCAGACCTCGTTTTTCGTTCTTCCAAGCAAAGGTAAGCACCATCTACAATGCTCCGGGCTACTTTTTACGTTCTTCCCAGCAAAATTAAGCACCTTCTCCAATGCTTCAGACTACTTCTTAAGTTCTTCTTAGCAAAATTAAGCACCATCCAAGATGCTCCGGATTACGTTTTTCTCTCTTTAACTACAAACTGAAAAAAAAACTAAGCCCAATTCAACATGCTTCAGACCTCGTTTTTCGTTCTTCCAAGCAAAGGTAAGCACCATCTACAATGCACCGGGCTTCTTTGAACGTTCTTCCCAGCAAAATTAAGCACCTTCTCCAATGCTTCAGAGTACTTCTTAAGTTCTTCTTAGCAAAATTAAGCACCATCCAACATGCTCCGGATTACGTTTTTCTTTCTTTAACTAAAAACTGAAAAAATAAGCCCAATTCAACATGCTTCAGACCTCGTTTTTCGTTCTTCCAAGCAAAGGTAAGCACCATCTACAATGCTCCGGGCTACTTTTTACGTTCTTCCCAGCAAAATTAAGCATCTTCTCCAATGCTTCAGACTACTTTTTACGTCCTTCTTAGCATAATTAAGCACCATCCAACATGCTCCGGATTACGTTTTTCTCTCTTTAACTAAAAACTGAAAAAAAACTAAGCCCAATTCAACATGCTTCAGACCTCGTTTTTCGTTCTTCCAAGCAAAGGTAAGCACCATCTACAATGCACCGGGCTTCTTTGAACGTTCTTCCCAGCAAAATTAAGCACCTTCTCCAATGCTTCAGACTACTTCTTAAGTTCTTCTTAGCAAAATTAAGCACCATCCAAGATGCTCCGGATTACGTTTTTCTCTCTTTAACTACAAACTGAAAAAAAACTAAGCCCAATTCAACATGCTTCAGACCTCGTTTTTCGTTCTTCCAAGCAAAGGTAAGCACCATCTATAATGCTCCATACTACTTTTTACGTTCTTCCCAGCAAAATTAAGCACCTTCTCCAATGCTTCAGACTACTTTTTACGTCCTTCTTAGCATAATTAAGCACCATCCAACATGCTCCGGATTACGTTTTTCTCTCTTTAACTAAAAACTGAAAAAAACTAAGCCCAATTCAACATGCTTCAGACCTCGTTTTTCGTTCTTCCAAGCAAAGGTAAGCACCATCTACAATGCTCCGGGCTACTTTTTACGTTCTTCTCAGCAAAATTAAGCACCTTCTCCAATGCTTCAGACTACTTTTTACGTCCTTCTTAGCATAATTAAGCACCATCCAACATGCTCCGGATTACGTTTTTCTCTCTTTAACTAAAAACTGAAAAAAACTAAGCCCAATTCAACATGCTTCAGACCTCGTTTTTCGTTCTTCCAAGCAAAGGTAAGCACCATCTACAATGCACCGGGCTTCTTTGAACGTTCTTCCCAGCAAAATTAAGCACCTTCTCCAATGCTTCAGACTACTTCTTAAGTTCTTCTTAGCAAAATTAAGCACCATCCAAGATGCTCCGGATTACGTTTTTCTCTCTTTAACTAAAAACTGAAAAAAACTAAGCCCAATTCAACATGCTTCAGACCTCGTTTTTCGTTCTTCCAAGCAAAGGTAAGCACCATCTACAATGCTCCGGGCTACTTTTTACGTTCTTCTCAGCAAAATTAAGCACCTTCTCCAATGCTTCAGACTACTTTTTACGTCCTTCTTAGCATAATTAAGCACCATCCAACATGCTCCGGATTACGTTTTTCTCTCTTTAACTAAAAACTGAAAAAAACTAAGCCCAATTCAACATGCTTCAGACCTCGTTTTTCGTTCTTCCAAGCAAAGGTAAGCACCATCTACAATGCACCGGGCTTCTTTGAACGTTCTTCCCAGCAAAATTAAGCACCTTCTCCAATGCTTCAGAGTACTTCTTAAGTTCTTCTTAGCAAAATTAAGCACCATCCAACATGCTCCGGATTACGTTTTTCTTTCTTTAACTAAAAACTGAAAAAATAAGCCCAATTCAACATGCTTCAGACCTCGTTTTTCGTTCTTCCAAGCAAAGGTAAGCACCATCTACAATGCTCCGGGCTACTTTTTACGTTCTTCCCAGCAAAATTAAGCATCTTCTCCAATGCTTCAGACTACTTTTTACGTCCTTCTTAGCATAATTAAGCACCATCCAACATGCTCCGGATTACGTTTTTCTCTCTTTAACTAAAAACTGAAAAAAAACTCAGCCCAATTCAACATGCTTCAGACCTCGTTTTTCGTTCTTCCAAGCAAAGGTAAGCACCATCTACAATGCACCGGGCTTCTTTGAACGTTCTTCCCAGCAAAATTAAGCACCTTCTCCAATGCTTCAGACTACTTCTTAAGTTCTTCTTAGCAAAATTAAGCACCATCCAAGATGCTCCGGATTACGTTTTTCTCTCTTTAACTACAAACTGAAAAAAAACTAAGCCCAATTCAACATGCTTCAGACCTCGTTTTTCGTTCTTCCAAGCAAAGGTAAGCACCATCTACAATGCTCCATACTACTTTTTACGTTCTTCCCAGCAAAATTAAGCACCTTCTCCAATGCTTCAGACTACTTTTTACGTCCTTCTTAGCATAATTAAGCACCATCCAACATGCTCCGGATTACGTTTTTCTCTCTTTAACTAAAAACTGAAAAAAACTAAGCCCAATTCAACATGCTTCAGACCTCGTTTTTCGTTCTTCCAAGCAAAGGTAAGCACCATCTACAATGCTCCGGGCTACTTTTTACGTTCTTCTCAGCAAAATTAAGCACCTTCTCCAATGCTTCAGACTACTTTTTACGTCCTTCTTAGCATAATTAAGCACCATCCAACATGCTCCGGATTACGTTTTTCTCTCTTTAACTAAAAACTGAAAAAAACTAAGCCCAATTCAACATGCTTCAGACCTCGTTTTTCGTTCTTCCAAGCAAAGGTAAGCACCATCTACAATGCTCCGGGCTACTTTTTACGTTCTTCCCAGCAAAATTAAGCACCTTCTCCAATGCTTCAGACTACTTTTTTCGTTCTTCTTAGCATAATTAAGCACCATCCAACATGCTCCGGATTACGTTTTTCTCTCTTTAACTAAAAACTGAAAAAAAACTAAGCCCAATTCAACATGCTTCAGACCTCGTTTTTCGTTCTTCCAAGCAAAGGTAAGCACCATCTACAATGCTTCAGACTACTTTTTACGTTCTTCTTAGCAAATTTAAGCACCATCCAACATGCTCCGGATTACTTTTTTCTCTATTAAACTAAAAACTGAAAAAAAAAACTAAGCCCAATTCAACATGCTTCAGACCTCGTTTTTCGTTCTTCCAAGCTAAAGTAAGCACCATCTACAATGCTCCGGGCTACTTTTTACGTTCTTCCCAGCAAAATTAAGCATCTTCTCCAATGCTTCAGTCTACTTTTTACGTTCTTCTTAGCATAATTAAGCACCATCCAACATGCTCCGGATTACGTTTTTCTCTCTTTAACTAAAAACTGAAAAAAAACTAAGCCCAATTCCACATGCTTCAGACCACGTTTTTCGTTCTTCTGAGCAAAGGTAAGCACCATCTACAATGCTCCGGGCTACTTTTTACGTTCTTCCCAGCAAAATTAAGCATCTTCTCCAATGCTTCAGTCTACTTTTTACGTTCTTCTTAGCATAATTAAGCACCATCCAACATGCTCCGGATTACGTTTTTCTCTCTTTAACTAAAAACTGAAAAAAACTAAGCCCAATTCCACATGCTTCAGACCACGTTTTTCGTTCTTCTGAGCAAAGGTAAGCACCATCTACAATGCTCCGGACTACTTTAAACGTTCTTCCCAGCAAAATTAAGCACCTTCTGAAATGCTACAAACTACTTTTTACGTCCTTTCAAGAAAAATTAAGCACCATGCAACATGCTCCGGATTACGTTTTTCTCTCTTTAACTAAAAACTGAAAAAAAACTAAGCCCAATTCCACATGCTTCAGACCACGTTTTTCGTTCTTCCAAGCAAAGGTAAGCACCATTTACAATGCTCCGGGCTACTTTTTACGTTCTTCCCAGCAAAATTAAGCACCTTCCCTATTGCTCAAGACTACTTTTTACGTTCTTCTTAGCAAAATTAAGCACCATCCAACATGCTCCGGATTACGTTTTTCTTTCTTTAACTAAAAAATGAAAATAAACTAAGCCCGATTCAACATGCTTCAGACCTCGTTTTTCGTTCTTCCAAGCTAAAGTAAGCACCATCTACAATGCTTCAGACTACTTTTTACGTTCTTCTTAGCAAATTTAAGCACCATCCAACATGCTCCGGATTACGTTTTTCTCTATTAAACTAAAAACTGAAAAAAAAAACTAAGCCCAATTCAACATGCTTCAGACCTCGTTTTTCGTTCTTCCAAGCTAAAGTAAGCACCATCTACAATGCTCCGGGCTACTTTTTACGTTCTTCCCAGCAAAATTAAGCATCTTCTCCAATGCTTCAGTCTACTTTTTACGTTCTTCTTAGCATAATTAAGCACCATCCAACATGCTCCGGATTACGTTTTTCTCTCTTTAACTAAAAAATGAAAATAAACTAAGCCCGATTCAACATGCTTCAGACCTCGTTTTTCGTTCTTCCAAGCAAAGGTAAGCACCATCTTAAATGCTCCGGGCTACTTTTTACGTTCTTCCCAGCAAAATTAAGCACCTTCTCCAATGCTTCAGACTAATTTTTACGTTCTTCTTAGCAAAATTAAGCACCATCCAACATGCTCCGGATTACGTTTTTCTTTCTTTAACTAAAAAATGAAAATAAACTAAGCCCGATTCAACATGCTTCAGACCTCGTTTTTCGTTCTTCCAAGCAAAGTTAAGCACCATCTACAATGCTCTGGGCTACTTTTTGCGTTCTTCCCAGCAAAATTAAGCACCTTCTCCAATGCTTCAGAATACTTTTTACGTTCTTCTTAGCATAATTAAGCACCATCCAACATGCTCCGGATTACGTTTTTCTCTCTTTAACTAAAAACTGAAAATAAACTAAGCCCAATTCCACATGCTTCAGACCTCGTTTTTCGTTCTTCCAAGCAAAGGTAAGCACCATCTACAATGCTCCATACTACTTTTTACGTTCTTCCCAGCAAAATTAAGCACCTTCTCCAATGCTTCAGACTACTTTTTACGTTCTTCTTAGCAAAATTAAGCACCATCCAACATGCTCCGGATTACGTTTTTCTTTCTTTAACTAAAAAATGAAAATAAACTAAGCCCGATTCAACATGCTTCAGACCTCGTTTTTCGTTCTTCCAAGCAAAGTTAAGCACCATCTACAATGCTCTGGGCTACTTTTTACGTTCTTCCCAGCAAAATTAAGCACCTTCTCCAATGCTTCAGAATACTTTTTACGTTCTTCTTAGCATAATTAAGCACCATCCAACATGCTCCGGATTACGTTTTTCTCTCTTTAACTAAAAACTGAAAATAAACTAAGCCCAATTCCACATGCTTCAGACCTCGTTTTTCGTTCTTCCAAGCTAAAGTAAGCACCATCTACAATGCTCCGGGCTACTTTTTACGTTCTTCCCAGCAAAATTAAGCATCTTCTCCAATGCTTCAGTCTACTTTTTACGTCCTTCTTAGCATAATTAAGCACCATCCAACATGCTCCGGATTACGTTTTTCTTTCTTTAACTAAAAAATGAAAATAAACTAAGCCCAATTCAACATGCTTCAGACCTCGTTTTTCGTTCTTCCAAGCAAAGGTAAGCACCATCTAAAATGCTCCGGGCTACTTTTTACGTTCTTCTCAGCAAAATTAAGCACCTTCTCCAATGCTTCAGACTACTTTTTACGTTCTTCTTAGCATAATTAAGCACCATCCAACATGCTCCGGATTACGTTTTTCTCTCTTTAACTAAAAACTGAAAAAAAAAACTAAGCCCAATTCAACATGCTTCAGACCTCGTTTTTCGTTCTTCCAAGCAAAGGTAAGCACCATCTACAATGCTCCGGGCTACTTTTTACGTTCTTCTCAGCAAAATTAAGCACCTTCTCCAATGCTTCAGACTACTTTTTACGTCCTTCTTAGCATAATTAAGCACCATCCAACATGCTCCGGATTACGTTTTTCTCTCTTTAACTAAAAACTGAAAAAAACTAAGCCCAATTCAACATGCTTCAGACCTCGTTTTTCGTTCTTCCAAGCAAAGGTAAGCACCATCTACAATGCTCCGGGCTACTTTTTACGTTCTTCCCAGCAAAATTAAGCACCTTCTCCAAAGCTTCAGACTACTTTTTACGTCCTTCTTAGCATAATTAAGCACCATCCAACATGCTCCGGATTACGTTTTTCTCTCTTTAACTAAAAACTGAAAAAAAACTAAGCCCAATTCAACATGCTGCAGACCTCGTTTTTCGTTCTTCCAAGCAAAGGTAAGCACCATCTACAATGCACCGGGCTTCTTTGAACGTTCTTCCCAGCAAAATTAAGCACCTTCTCCAATGCTTCAGAGTACTTCTTAAGTTCTTCTTAGCAAAATTAAGCACCATCCAACATGCTCCGGATTACGTTTTTCTTTCTTTAACTAAAAACTGAAAAAATAAGCCCAATTCAACATGCTTCAGACCTCGTTTTTCGTTCTTCCAAGCAAAGGTAAGCACCATCTACAATGCTCCGGGCTACTTTTTACGTTCTTCCCAGCAAAATTAAGCATCTTCTCCAATGCTTCAGTCTACTTTTTACGTCCTTCTTAGCATAATTAAGCACCATCCAACATGCTCCGGATTACGTTTTTCTTTCTTTAACTAAAAAATGAAAATAAACTAAGCCCAATTCCACATGCTTCAGACCTCGTTTTTCGTTCTTCCAAGCAAAGGTAAGCACCATCTACAATGCTCCGGGCTACTTTTTACGTTCTTCTCAGCAAAATTAAGCACCTTCTCCAATGCTTCAGACTACTTTTTACGTTCTTCTTAGCATAATTAAGCACCATCCAACATGCTCCGGATTACGTTTTTCTCTCTTTAACTAAAAACTGAAAAAAAAAACTAAGCCCAATTCAACATGCTTCAGACCTCGTTTTTCGTTCTTCCAAGCAAAGGTAAGCACCATCTACAATGCTCCGGGCTACTTTTTACGTTCTTCTCAGCAAAATTAAGCACCTTCTCCAATGCTTCAGACTACTTTTTACGTCCTTCTTAGCATAATTAAGCACCATCCAACATGCTCCGGACTACGTTTTTCTCTCTTTAACTAAAAACTGAAAAAAACTAAGCCCAATTCAACATGCTTCAGACCTCGTTTTTCGTTCTTCCAAGCAAAGGTAAGCACCATCTACAATGCTCCGGGCTACTTTTTACGTTCTTCCCAGCAAAATTAAGCACCTTCTCCAAAGCTTCAGACTACTTTTTACGTCCTTCTTAGCATAATTAAGCACCATCCAACATGCTCCGGATTACGTTTTTCTCTCTTTAACTAAAAACTGAAAAAAAACTAAGCCCAATTCAACATGCTGCAGACCTCGTTTTTCGTTCTTCCAAGCAAAGGTAAGCACCATCTACAATGCACCGGGCTTCTTTGAACGTTCTTCCCAGCAAAATTAAGCACCTTCTCCAATGCTTCAGAGTACTTCTTAAGTTCTTCTTAGCAAAATTAAGCACCATCCAACATGCTCCGGATTACGTTTTTCTTTCTTTAACTAAAAACTGAAAAAATAAGCCCAATTCAACATGCTTCAGACCTCGTTTTTCGTTCTTCCAAGCAAAGGTAAGCACCATCTACAATGCTCCGGGCTACTTTTTACGTTCTTCCCAGCAAAATTAAGCATCTTCTCCAATGCTTCAGACTACTTTTTACGTCCTTCTTAGCATAATTAAGCACCATCCAACATGCTCCGGATTACGTTTTTCTCTCTTTAACTAAAAACTGAAAAAAAACTAAGCCCGATTCAACATGCTTCAGACCTCGTTTTTCGTTCTTCCAAGCAAAGGTAAGCACCATTTACAATGCTCCGGGCTACTTTTTACGTTCTTCTCAGCAAAATTAAGCACCTTCTCCAATGCTTCAGACTACTTTTTACGTCCTTCTTAGCATAATTAAGCACCATCCAACATGCTCCGGATTACGTTTTTCTCTCTTTAACTAAAAACTGAAAAAAACTAAGCCCAATTCAACATGCTTCAGACCTCGTTTTTCGTTCTTCCAAGCAAAGGTAAGCACCATCTACAATGCTCCGGGCTACTTTTTACGTTCTTCCCAGCAAAATTAAGCACCTTCTCCAATGCTTCGGACTACTTTTTTCGTTCTTCTTAGCATAATTAAGCACCATCCAACATGCTCCGGATTACGTTTTTCTCTCTTTAACTAAAAACTGAAAAAAAACTAAGCCCAATTCAACATGCTTCAGACCTCGTTTTTCGTTCTTCCAAGCAAAGGTAAGCACCATCTACAATGCACCGGGCTTCTTTGAACGTTCTTCCCAGCAAAATTAAGCACCTTCTCCAATGCTTCAGACTACTTCTTAAGTTCTTCTTAGCAAAATTAAGCACCATCCAAGATGCTCCGGATTACGTTTTTCTCTCTTTAACTACAAACTGAAAAAAAAACTAAGCCCAATTCAACATGCTTCAGACCTCGTTTTCCGTTCTTCCAAGCAAAGGTAAGCACCATCTACAATGCTCCGGGCTACTTTTTACGTTCTTCTCAGCAAAATTAAGCACCTTCTCCAATGCTTCAGACTACTTTTTACGTCCTTCTTAGCATAATTAAGCACCATCCAACATGCTCCGGATTACGTTTTTCTCTCTTTAACTAAAAACTGAAAAAAACTAAGCCCAATTCAACATGCTTCAGACCTCGTTTTTCGTTCTTCCAAGCAAAGGTAAGCACCATCTACAATGCACCGGGCTTCTTTGAACGTTCTTCCCAGCAAAATTAAGCACCTTCTCCAATGCTTCAGAGTACTTCTTAAGTTCTTCTTAGCAAAATTAAGCACCATCCAACATGCTCCGGATTACGTTTTTCTTTCTTTAACTAAAAACTGAAAAAATAAGCCCAATTCAACATGCTTCAGACCTCGTTTTTCGTTCTTCCAAGCAAAGGTAAGCACCATCTACAATGCTCCGGGCTACTTTTTACGTTCTTCCCAGCAAAATTAAGCATCTTCTCCAATGCTTCAGACTACTTTTTTCGTTCTTCTTAGCATAATTAAGCACCATCCAACATGCTCCGGATTACGTTTTTCTCTCTTTAACTACAAACTGAAAAAAAAACTAAGCCCAATTCAACATGCTTCAGACCTCGTTTTTCGTTCTTCCAAGCAAAGGTAAGCACCATCTACAATGCACCGGGCTTCTTTGAACGTTCTTCCCAGCAAAATTAAGCACCTTCTCCAATGCTTCAGACTACTTTTTACGTCCTTCTTAGCATAATTAAGCACCATCCAACATGCTCCGGATTACGTTTTTCTCTCTTTAACTAAAAACTGAAAAAAACTAAGCCCAATTCCACATGCTTCAGACCTCGTTTTTCGTTCTTCCAAGCAAAGGTAAGCACCATCTACAATGCTCCGGGCTACTTTTTACGTTCTTCCCAGCAAAATTAAGCACCTTCTCCAATGCTTCAGACTACTTTTTACGTCCTTCTTAGCATAATTAAGCACCATCCAACATGCTCCGGATTACGTTTTTCTCTCTTTAACTAAAAACTGAAAAAAACTAAGCCCAATTCAACATGCTTCAGACCTCGTTTTTCGTTCTTCCAAGCAAAGGTAAGCACCATCTACAATGCTCCGGGCTACTTTTTACGTTCTTCCCAGCAAAATTAAGCATCTTCTCCAATGCTTCAGACTACTTTTTACGTCCTTCTTAGCATAATTAAGCACCATCCAACATGCTCCGGATTACGTTTTTCTCTCTTTAACTAAAAACTGAAAAAAACTAAGCCCAATTCAACATGCTTCAGACCTCGTTTTTCGTTCTTCCAAGCAAAGGTAAGCACCATCTACAATGCTCCGGGCTACTTTTTACGTTCTTCTCAGCAAAATTAAGCACCTTCTCCAATGCTTCAGACTACTTTTTACGTCCTTCTTAGCATAATTAAGCACCATCCAACATGCTCCGGATTACGTTTTTCTCTCTTTAACTAAAAACTGAAAAAAAACTAAGCCCAATTCAACATGCTTCAGACCTCGTTTTTCGTTCTTCCAAGCAAAGGTAAGCACCATCTACAATGCTCCGGGCTACTTTTTACGTTCTTCCCAGCAAAATTAAGCACCTTCTCCAATGCTTCAGACTACTTTTTTCGTTCTTCTTAGCATAATTAAGCACCATCCAACATGCTCCGGATTACGTTTTTCTCTCTTTAACTACAAACTGAAAAAAAAACTAAGCCCAATTCAACATGCTTCAGACCTCGTTTTTCGTTCTTCCAAGCAAAGGTAAGCACCATCTACAATGCTCCATACTACTTTTTACGTTCTTCCCAGCAAAATTAAGCATCTTCTCCAATGCTTCAGACTACTTTTTACGTTCTTCTTAGCATAATTAAGCACCATCCAACATGCTCCGGATTACGTTTTTCTCTCTTTAACTAAAAACTGAAAAAAACTAAGCCCGTTCGGATCGCTCTTGGCGTACACTTGGTGTACCAAGGTTAGGTACCTTTCATGAATTATAACTCGGACGGTTTGCGTCTGAGCGACAAAAAAGGAAAAGAATTAGAAAAGTCTTGAATGGGACAATTAAGGAAAAATGTGAGCAAAAAATCAGAAAGTCCAGGCGCGAAGCTATTAGAAAAACATAGAGCAAAATGCGTCCTTAAACTAATGAAATGGGACTTTGACCAAGAATACCGGCAAGTTGAAGAAGAGATACCAAGTTGACGTAGAACATTTATAATTAGTGCGTGATATGCCCAATAAAAAAATACGCAGGGTCAAGGTGGTAGCTTGCCTCCAAAGTGGAGTTATCGGTGATTCATGGTATGCACCCAAGTAAGGTCAAAACAGCTTAAGGTACCTCTTATGTCGGAATATTCGTGGAAACTTTTTTCAAAATTTTGTGGTCGTGTGAGATGACAAACAACGCTGAAGAAAACAAGAAAATTTCGGTGCAAACTGCGAACAAATCGGTGGAAAATTGACCAAACGGCGAGAGAAAAACTTTTTGATAACTTGTCAGTCGGAAAGTTCTAGGAAAAGTTTTTCAAGATTTTACGGTCTTGTGAGTTTGCAAAAGACGCGGAAAAATATAACAAAATTTTTGGCGCAAACCGCAAGTGGATCGAAGCAAAGCAAACGAAACAATGAGTGAAAAACTTTAGTACCAGAAAAATTAATTTTTCTGTCAATGGGGATAAAATTTAATTCCTGTCAATGGGGAACAATTTAAAATTCTGTCCCAACAAGCAGTTTTTCGGCCCAAGATTAAGGGAACGTTGGTGGTAACGGTGTTTTGAGCCCAGCTGGTGCCCAGGTATCCCCCGTGGGTTGTGCAGGACCCTGGCCACGACCACCTCCCTTCCTCCCCAACCCACCTCCTCACCCACGCACCGTTGAGTTGGCAAGGGGGAAAGGCAAGGTAAATTTTTATATAATTTGAATTCAAAATTCCCAGCTTCACCCCTTTATCAGTTGAATTTTTAATAAGGCTTCAATTTTTAAAATGTGAGAAGTTTATACTGTTAAAATGACAATTGATTATGAACTTAAAAAAATGCAAAAAAAAATTTGATGAAATCGAAACAAATATCCTTTATTATTTAAGAAATCCGAAACTCATTCAAAGCCTTAAGTTTGAATAAGCTAACTTGAAAGAACACGAAGCTATTGGTTGATGACCACAGAATTAGGGAACTAAGTCGCAAAAAGTGCACTTTTAGCACGACTTTCGGGGGGTAAGAGGGATCGGAGGGAAAAATGAATAATAAGCAAATATTGTCACCTCGTCACGATCTACAACTAAGCCGAAAACCTGAAAGAACAACATTCGTCCCGAACGTTGCTTTTTGCACTAATTAATTGCACTAATGAAATGGGACTTTGACCAAGAATACAGGCAAGTTGAAGAAGAGAGAGCAAGTTGACGTAGAACATTTATAATTAGTGCGTAATATGCCCAACAAAAAATAAACGCAGGGTCAAGGCGGTAGCTGGCCTTCAAAGTTGAGTTATCGGTGATTCATGTTGTGCACCGCAGTATGGCCAAAACAGCTCAAGGTACCTTACAAGAAGGAAAATTCTCGGAAAAGTTTTTCACGATTTTGCGGTCGTTTGAGTTTGCAAATGACGCGGAAAAATATAAAAAAAAAAAAAATTGGCGAAAACCGCAAGTGAATCGAAGTAAAACTAATGAAATAATGAGTGAACAACTTTAGTACCACAAAAATTTAAGTTTCTGTCAATGGGGAACAAATTAAATTTTTGTCAATGGGGAACAATTTAATTTTCTGTCCCAAAAAGCAGTTTTTCGGCCCAAGATTAAGGGAAGGTTGGACGTAACGGTGTTTTGAGCCCAGCTGGTGCCCAGGTACCCCCCGTGGGTAGTGCAGGACCCCAGCCAAGACCACCTCCCTTCCTCCCCAACTCACCCCCTCACCCTCGCACTGTTGAGTGGGCAAGGGGGAACGGCAAGGTTAATATGCATGGTATGCAAAAGGTATGGTAAATATGCATGGTAATCTGCCTCTTGCCCAAAAACTCACTTTTTCGTACGAGCAAGCGGAAAGCAATGTTCAAAATGTATGTTAATCGCTACGAGGCCTATCTTTCGTCCATATACGGCATTTCGATCCGAGGTACGCAAAAGGGCGATATGGCCGATACACCTATGTGACAAAAAGTGTGCACAAAATGCGCCACTGCGTGTAATTCCCTTAACGGCATGGCAAGCACCGTTTTGGCAAGTACTTATCATGTTTGAACTTTACTATAAACACTTGGAAGCGCTTACTCGTAACGCGGAGACGATATTCGGGGATTTTGGCAAAAGGCAAGGTTAATATGCATGGTAAGCAAAAGGCGAGGTAAATATGCATGGTGAACTGCTTCTTGCCCAAGAACTCACTTTTTCGTACGAGCAAGCGGAAAGCAACGTTCAAAATGTATGTTAATCGCTACGAGGCCTATCTTTCGTCCATATACGGCATTTCGATCCGAGGTACGCAAAAGGGCGATATGGCCGATACACGTGTGTGACAAAAAGTGTGCACAAAATGCGCCACCGTGTGTAATTCCCGGACCGGCATGGCAAGCACCGTTTTGGCAAGTACTTATCATGTTTGAACTTTGCTCCAAACACTTGGAAGCGCTAACCGGAAACGCGGAGATGATATTCGGGGATTTGGGCAAAAGGCAAGGTTTATATGCATGGTGAGCAAAAGGCAAGGTAAATATGCATGGTAAACTGCCTTTTGCCCAAAAATTCACTTTTCCGTACGAGATAGCGGAAAGCAATGTTCCGCACGAATGTTTATCGCTTTGAGGCCTATCTTTTGTCCATACATGGCATTTCGATCGGAGGTACGCAAAAGGGCGATATGGCCGATACACGTATGTGACAAAAAGTGTGCACAAAATGCGCCACGGCGTGTAATTCCCTTAACGGCATGGCAAGCACCGTTTTGGCAACTACTTATCATGTTGGAACTTTGATCCGAACACTTGAAAGCGCTAACTGGTAACGCGGAGACGATATTCGGGGATTTGGGCAAAAGGCAAGGTTAATATGCATGGTGAGCAAAAGGCGAGGTAAATATGCATGGTAAACTGCCTCAAACTCAAAAACTCACTTTTCCGTACGAGCTAACGGAAAGCAATGTTCGGCACGAATGTTAATCGCCACGAGGCCTATCTTTCGTCCATATACGGCATTTCGATCCGAGGTACGCAAAAGGGCGATATGGCCGATACACGTATGTGACAAAAAGTGTGCACAAAATGCGCCACCAAGTGTAATTCCCTTAACGGCATGGCCAGCACCGTTTTGGCAAGTACTTATCATGTTGGAACTTTGGTTCGAACACTTGGAAGCGCTAACTGGTAACGCGGAGACGATATTCGGGGATTTGGGCAAAAGGCAAGGTTAATATGCATGGTGAGCAAAAGGCAAGGTAAATATGCATGGTAAACTGCCTTTTGCATAAAAACTCACTTTTTCGTACGAGCTAGCGGAAAGCAATGTTCGGCACGAATGTTAATCGCCACAAGGCCTATCTTTCGTCCATATACGGCATTTCGATCCGAGGTACGCAAAAGGGCGATATGACCGATACACCTTTGTGACAAAATAGTGTGCACAAAATGCGCCACCGCGTGTTATTAACGGAACGGCATGGCAAGCACTGTTTTGGCAAGTACTTATCATGTTGGAACTTTGATCCGAACACTTGGAAGCGCTAACTGGTAACGCGGAGACGATATTCGGGGATTTGGCCAAAAGGCAAGGTTAATATGCATGGTGAGCAAAAGGCGAGGTAAATATGCATGGTAAACTGCCGTATACCCAAAAAATAACTTTTCCGTACGAGCTAGTGGAAAGCAATATTCGGCACGAATGTTTATCGTCTCAAGGACTATCTTTCGTCCATTCATGGCATTTCGATCCGAGGTACGCAAAAGGGCAATATGGCCTATACACGTATGTGACAAAAAGTGTGCACAAAATGCGCCACCAAGTGTAATTCCCTTAACGGCATGGCAAGCACCGTTTTGGCAAGTACTTATCTTATTGGAACTTTGATCCGAACACTTGCAAGCGCTAACTGGTAACGCGGAGACGATATTCGGGGATTTGGGCAAAAGGCAAGGTTAATATGCATGGTGAGCAAAAGGCGAGGTAAATATGCATGTTAAACTGCCTTTTCCCCAAAAACTCACTTTTCCGTACGAGCTAGCGGAAAGCAATGTTCAGCACGAATGTTTATCGCCACGAGGCCTATCTTTCGTCCATATACGGCATTTCGATCCGAGGTACGCAAAAGGGCGATATGGCCGATACACGTATGTGACAAAAAGTGTGCACAAAATGCGCCACCGCGTGAAATTCCCGGACCGGCATGGCAAGCACCGTTTTGGCAAGTACTTATCATGTTGAAACTTTGTTCCGAACACTTGGAAGCGCTAACTGGTAACGCGGAGACGATATTCGGGGATTTGGGCAAAAGGCAAGGTTAATATGCATGGTGAGCAAAAGGCGAGGTAAATTTGCATGGTAAACTGCCTTTTGCCCAAAAACTGACTTTTCCGTACGAGCTAGCGGAAAGCAATGTTCCGCACGAATGTTTATCGTCTCAAGGACTATCTTTCGTCCATACATGGCATTTCGATCCGAGGTACGCAAAAGGGCAATATGGCCGATACACGTATGTGACAAAAAGTGTGCACAAAATGCGCCACCGCGTGAAATTCCCTGATCGGCATGGCAAGCACCGTTTTGGCAAGTACTTATCATGTTGGAACTTTGCTCCGAACACTTGGAAGCGCTAACTGGTAACGCGGAGACGATATTCGGGGATTTGGCCAAAAGACAAGGTTAATATGCATGGTGAGCAAAAGGCGAGGTAAATATCCATGGTAAACTGCCTCTTGCCCTAAAACTCACTTTTCCGTACGAGCTAGCGGAAAGCAATGTTTGGCACGAATGTTTATCGCCACAAGGCCTATCTTTCGTCCATATACGGCATTTCGATCCGAGGTACGCAAAAGGGCGATATGGCCGATACACGTATGTGACAAAAAGTGTGCACAAAATGCGCCACCGCGTGAAATTCCCTGACCGGCATGGCAAGCACCGTTTTGGCAAGTACTTATCATGTTGGAACTTTGCTTTGGACACTTGCAAGCGCTAACTGGTAAAGCGGAGACGATATTCGGGGATTTGGCCAAAAGACAAGGTTAATATGCATGGTGAGCAAAAGGCGAGGTAAATATGCATGGTAAACTGCCTCTTGCCCTAAAACTCACTTTTCCGTACGAGCTAGCGGAAAGCAATGTTTGGCACGAATGTTTATCGCCACAAGGCCTATCTTTCGTCCATATACGGCATTTCGATCCGAGGTACGCAAAAGGGCGATATGGCCGATACACGTATGTGACAAAAAGTGTGCACAAAATGCGCCACCGCGTGAAATTCCCTGACCGGCATGGCAAGCACCGTTTTGGCAAGTACTTATCATGTTGGAACTTTGCTCCGAACACTTGGAAGTGCTAACTTGTAACGCGGAGACGATATTCGGGGATTTGGCCAAAAGGCAAGGTTAATATGCATGGTGAGCAAAAGGCGAGGTAAATATGCATGGTAAACTGCCTCTAGCCCTAAAACTCACTTTTCCGTACGAGCTAGCGGAAAGCAATGTTTGGCACGAATGTTTATCGCCACAAGGCCTATCTTTCGTCCATATACGGCATTTCGATCCGAGGTACGCAAAAGGGCGATATGGCCGATACACGTATGTGACAAAAAGTGTGCACAAAATGCGCCACCAAGTGTAATTCCCTTAACGGCATGGCAAGCACCGTTTTGGCAAGTACTTATCATGTTGGAACTTTGCTTTGGACACTTGCAAGCGCTTACTGGTAAAGCGGAGACGATATTCGGGGATTTGGCCAAAAGACAAGGTTAATATGCATGGTGAGCAAAAGGCGAGGTAAATATGCATGGTAAACTGCCTCTTGCCCTAAAACTCACTTTTCCGTACGAGCTAGCGGAAAGCAATGTTCAGCACGAATGTTTATCGCCACAAGGCCTATCTTTCGTCCATATACGGCATTTCGATCCGAGGTACGCAAAAGGGCAATATGGCCGATACACGTATGTGTATCACTTTTTTCAACCTTTGCACCTTCAAACGCTTATAACTTTTTTGTCTTTCGTCCGATCTTCGATTTGACCCCCATGTTTGGTGTCGCAAATTTAATTTCCTTTCGTTTGCTGCCCTTGGTGTCCTTTTAGCTCTACTATTCTCGGAGATATTAACGTTTTTTTCATGTAAAGCGCTTTTCAAACCCTTGCACCCTCAAACGATTATAACTTCGTTGTCTTTCGACCAATCCGTGTCTTTTTTCCTTTTATATTGTGTAGAATTTAATTACCTTTCGTTTGCTGCCTCGGGCGTCCTGCTAGCTCTTCTAGTTTTCGAGATATTCACGTTTTGCCGAAGACCTTGGTTTCTTCTTCTTCTTGCCGAAAGACTTAGTATAAATTCTCGCCTTTAACGAAAACCCTATAGAAACCGGTCCCTTCATTCCTGGCCATGGCCACTTTTTCTTACCCATGCACCTTCAAACGCTTATAACTTTTTTGTCTTTTGTCCTATCGTTAATTTGCTAAACATGTTTTTTGATTGAAATTTAATTTCCTTTCGTTCAATGCTCTTGGCATCCTTCTAGCTTTTCTAGTTTGGGAGATATTTACGTTTCCATGCAAAGTAACTGGCCTTCAGTAAACTGCCTCTTGCCCTAAAACTCACTTTTCCGTACGAGCTAGCGGAAAGCAATGTTTGGCACGAATGTTTATCGCCACAAGGCCTATCTTTCGTCCATATACGGCATTTCGATCCGAGGTACGCAAAAGGGCGATATGGCCGATACACGTATGTGACAAAAAGTGTGCACAAAATGCGCCACCGCGTGAAATTCCCTGACCGGCATGGCAAGCACCGTTTTGGCAAGTACTTATCATGTTGGAACTTTGCTTTGGACACTTGCAAGCGCTAACTGGTAAAGCGGAGACGATATTCGGGGATTTGGCCAAAAGGCAAGGTTAATATGCATGGTGAGCAAAAGGCGAGGTAAATATGCATGGTAAACTGCCTCTTGCCCAAAAACTCACTTTTCCGTACGAGCTAGCGGAAAGCAATGTTTGGCACGAATGTTTATCGCCACAAGGCCTATCTTTCGTCCATATACGGCATTTCGATCCGAGGTACGCAAAAGGGCGATATGGCCGATACACGTATGTGACAAAAAGTGTGCACAAAATGCGCCACCGCGTGAAATTCCCTGACCGGCATGGCAAGCACCGTTTTGGCAAGTACTTATCATGTTGGAACTTTGCTTTGGACACTTGGAAGTGCTAACTGGTAACGCGGAGACGATATTCGGGGATTTGGCCAAAAGACAAGGTTAATATGCATGGTGAGCAAAAGGCGAGGTAAATATGCATGGTAAACTGCCTCTTGCCCTAAAACTCACTTTTCCGTACGAGCTAGCGGAAAGCAATGTTTGGCATGAATGTTTATCGCCACAAGGCCTATCTTTCGTCCATATACGGCATTTCGATCCGAGGTACGCAAAAGGGCGATATGGCCGATACACGTATGTGACAAAAAGTGTGCACAAAATGCGCCACCGCGTGAAATTCCCTGACCGGCATGGCAAGCACCGTTTTGGCAAGTACTTATCATGTTGGAACTTTGCTCCGAACACTTGGAAGCGCTAACTGGTAACGCGGAGACGATATTCGGGGATTTGGCCAAAAGGCAAGGTTAATATGCATGGTGAGCAAAAGGCGAGGTAAATATGCATGGTAAACTGCCTCTTGCCCAAGAACTCACTTTTCCGTACGAGCTAGCGGAAAGCAATGTTTGGCACGAATGTTTATCGCCACAAGGCCTATCTTTCGTCCATATACGGCATTTCGATCCGAGGTACGCAAAAGGGCGATATGGCCGATACACGTATGTGACAAAAAGTGTGCACAAAATGCGCCACCAAGTGTAATTCCCTGACCGGCATGGCAAGCACCGTTTTGGCAAGTACTTATCATGTTGGAACTTTGCTCCGAACACTTGGAAGTGCTAACTGGTAACGCGGAGACGATACTCGGGGATTTGGGCAAAAGGCAAGGTTAATATGCATGGTAAGCAAAAGGCGAGGTAAATATGCATGGTAAACTGCCTTTTGACCAAAAACTCACTTTTCCGTACCAGCTAGCGGAAAGCAATGTTCCGCACGAATGTTTATCGTCTCAAGGACTATCTTTCGTCCATACATGGCATTTCGATCCGAGGTACGCAAAAGGGCGATATGGCCGATACACGTGTGTGACAAAAAGTGTGCACAAAATGCGCCACCGCGTGAAATTCCCGGACCGGCATGGCAAGCACCGTTTTGGCAAGTACTTATCATGTTGAAACTTTGCTCCGAACACTTGGAAGCGCTAACTGGTAACGCGGAGACGATATTGGGGGATTTGGCCAAAAGGCAAGGTTAATATGCATGGTGAGCAAAAGGCGAGGTAAATATGCATGGTAAACTGCCTTTTGCCCAAGAACTCACTTTTTCGTAAGAGCTAGTGGATAGCAATGTTCAGCACGAATGTTTATCGCCACGAGGCCTATCTTTCGTCCATATACGGCATTTTGATGCGAGGTACGCAAAAGGACGATATGGCCGATACACGGATGTGACAAAAAGTGGGCACAAAATGCGCCACCAAGTGTAATTCCCTTAACGGCATGGCAAGCACTGTTTTTGCAAGTACTTATCATGTTGGAACTTTGCTCCGAACACTTGAAAGCGCTAACTGGTAACGCGGAGACGATATTCAGGGATTTGGCCAAAAGGCAAGGTTAATATGCATGGTAAACTGCCGTTTAACCAAAAACTATTTTTTCCGTACGACCTAGCGGAAAGCAATGTTCGGCACGAATGTTTATCACCACAAGGCCTATCTTTTGTCGTACATGGCATTTCGATCTGAGGTACGCAAAAGGGCGATATGGCCGATACACGTTTGAGACAAAAAGTGTGCACAAAATGCGCCACCAAGTGTAATTCCCTTAACGGCATGGCCAGCACCGTTTTGGCAAGAACTTATTATGTTGGAACTTTGCTCCGAACACTTGGAAGCGCTAACTGGTAACGCGGAGACGATATTCGGGGATTTGGCCAAAAGGCAAGGTTAATATACATGGTAAGCAAAAGGCGAGGTAAATTTGCATGGTAAACTGCCTTTTGACCAAAAACTCACTTTTCCGTACGAGCTAGCGGCAAGCAATGTTCGGCACGAATGTTTATCGCTCTGAGGCCTATCTTTCGTCCATACATGGCATTTCGATCCGAGGTACGCAAAAGGGCAATATGGCCGATACACGTATGTGACAAAAAGTGTGCACAAAATGCGCCACCAAGTGTAATTCCCTGACCGGCATGGCAAGCACCGTTTTGGCAAGTACTTATCATGTTGAAACTTTGCTCCGAACACTTGGAAGCGCTAACTGGTAACGCGGAGACGATATTGGGGGATTTGGCCAAAAGGCAAGGTTAATATGCATGGTGAGCAAAAGGCGAGGTAAATATGCATGTTAAACTGCCTTTTCCCCAAAAACTCACTTTTCCGTACGAGCTAGCGGAAAGCAATGTTCGGCACGAATGTTTATCGCCGCAAGGCCTATCTTTCGTCCATATACGGCATTTCGATCCGAGGTACGCAAAAGGGCGATATGGCCGATACACGTATGTGACAAAAAGTGTGCACAAAATGCGACACCAAGTGTAATTCCCCAACCGGCACGACAAGCATCGTTTTGGCAAGTTTTTATCATGTTGGAACTTTGCTCCGAACACTTGGAAGCGCTAACTGGTAACGCGGAGACGATATTGGGGGATTTGGCCAAAAGGCAAGCTTAATATGCATGGTAAGCAAAAGGCGAGGTAAATATGCATGGTAAACTGCCTCTTGCCCTAAAACTCACTTTTCCGTACGAGCTAGCGGAAAGCAATGTTCAGCACGAATGTTTATCTCCACGAGGCCTATCTTTTGTCCATATACGGCATTTCGATCCGAGGTACGCAAAAGGGCGATATGGCCGATACACGTATGTGACAAAAAGTGTGCACAAAATGCGCCACCGCGTGAAATTCCCTTAACGGCATGGCAAGCACTGTTTTGGCAAGTACTTATCATGTTGGAACTTTGCTCCGAACACTTGCAAGCGCTAACTGGTAACGCGGAGACGATATTCGGGGATTTGGCCAAAAGGCAAGGTTAATATGCATGGTAAGCAAAAGGCGAGGTAAATATGCATGGTAAACTGCCATATGCCCAAAAACTCACTTTTCCTTACGAGCTAGCGGAAAGCAATGTTCAGCACGAATGTTTATCGCCACAAGGCCTATCTTTCGTCCATATACGGCATTTCGATCCGAGGTACGCAAAAGGGCGATATGGCCGATACACGTGTGTGACAAAAAGTGTGCACAAAATGCGCCACCGCGTGAAATTCCCTGACCGGCATGGCAAGCACTGTTTTGGCAAGTACTTATCATGTTGGAACTTTGCTTTGGACACTTGAAAGCGCTAACTGGTAACGCGGAGACGATATCCGGGGATTTGGGCAAAAGGCAAGGTTAATATGCATGGTGAGCAAAAGGCGAGGTAAATATGCATGGTAAACTGCCTCTTGCCCAAGAACTCACTTTTCCGTACGAGCTAGCGGAAAGCAATGTTTGGCACGAATGTTTATCGCCACAAGGCCTATCTTTCGTCCATATACGGCATTTCGATCCGAGGTACGCAAAAGGGCGATATGGCCGATACACGTATGTGACAAAAAGTGTGCACAAAATGCGCCACCGCGTGAAATTCCCGGACCGGCATGGCAAGCACCGTTTTGGCAAGTACTTATCATGTTGGAACTTTGCTCCGAACACTTGCAAGCGCTAACTGGTAACGCGGAGACGATATTGGGGGATTTGGCCAAAAAGCAAGGTTAATATGCATGGTGAGCAAAAGGCGAGGTAAATATCCATGGTAAACTGCCTCTTGCCCTAAAACTCACTTTTCCGTACGAGCTAGCGGAAAGCAATGTTCGGCACGAATGTTTATCGCCACGAGGCCTATCTTTCGTCCATATACGGCATTTCGATCCGAGGTACGCAAAAGGGCGATATGGCCGATACACGTATGTGACAAAAAGTGTGCACAAAATGCGCCACCAAGTGTAATTCCCTTAACGGCATGGCAAGCTCCGTTTTGGCAAGTACTTATCATGTTGGAACTTTGCTCAGGACACTTGGAAGCGCTAACTGGTAACGCGGAGACGATATTCGGGGATTTGGGCAAAAGGCAAGGTTAATATGCATGGTAAGCAAAAGGCGAGGTAAATATGCATGGTAAACTGCCTCTTGCCCAAGAACTCACTTTTCCGTACGAGCTAGCGGAAAGCAATGTTTGGCACGAATGTTTATCTATGCAAGGCCTATCTTTCGTCCATATATGGCATTTCGATCCGAGGTACGCAAAAGGGCGATATGGCCGATACACGTATGTGACAAAAAGTGTGCACAAAATGCGCCACCGCGTGAAATTCCCTGACCGGCATGGCAAGCACCGTTTTGGCAAGTACTTATCATGTTGGAACTTTGCTCCGAACACTTGGAAGCGCTAACTGGTAACGCGGAGACGATATTCAGGGATTTGGCCAAAAGGCAAGGTTAATATGCATGGTGAGCAAAAGGCAAGGTTAATATGCATGGTAAACTGCCTTTTGCCCAAGAACTCACTTTTTCGTAAGAGCTAGTGGAAAGCATTGTTCAGCACGAATGTTTATCGCCACGAGGCCTATCTTTCATCCTTATACGGCATTTCGATCCGTGGTACGCAAAAGGGCGATATGGCCGATACACGTTTGTGACAAAAAGTGTGTACAAAATGCGCCACCAAGTGTAATTCCCGGACCGGCATGGCAAGATCAGTTTTGCCAAGTACTTATCATGTTGGAACTTTGCTTTGGACACTTGAAAGCGCTAACTGGTAATGCGGAGACGATATTAGGGGATTTGGGCAAAAGGCAAGGTTAATATGCATGGTGAGCAAAAGGCAAGGTTAATATGCATGGTAAACTGCCTCTTGCCCAAAAACTCACTTTTCCGTACGAGCTAGCGGAAAGCAATGTTGCGCACGAATGTTTATCGTCTCAAGGACTATCTTTCGTCCATACATGGCATTTCGATCCGAGGTACGCAAAAGGGCGATATGGCCGATTCACGCATGTGACAAAAAGTGTGCACAAAATGAGCCACCGCGTGTAATTCCCTTAACGGCATGGGAAGCACCGTTTTGGCAAGTACTTATCATGTTGGAACTTTGATCCGAACACTTGGAAGCGCTAACTGGTAACGCGGAGACGATACTCGGGGATTTGGGCAAAAGGCAAGGTTAATATGCATGGTGAGCAAAAGGCGAGGTAAATATGCATGGTAAACTGCCTCTTGCCCAAAAACTCACTTTTCCGTACGAGCTAGCGGAAAGCAATGTTCGGCACGAATGTTTATCGCCACGAGGCCTATCTTTCGTTCATATACGGCATTTCGATCCGAGGTACGCAAAAGGGCGATGTGGCCGATACACGTTTGAGACAAAAAGTGTGCACAAAATGCGCCACCGCGTGTAATTCCCGGACCGGCATGGCAAGCACTGGTTTGGCAAGTACTTATCATGTTGGAACTTTGATCTGAACACTTAAAAGCGCTTACTTTAAACGCGGAGGCGATATTCGGGGGTTTGAGCAAAAGGCAAGGTTAATATGCAGTGGCGTCTCGTGAGAAAATAAGATGGTTGTGCACCTTCAAAACAAGTAATACCTTCTTAGGTAAACCATATAACGTGGTTTATTAGAACCAGAACGACATGACACACGACGACGAATTTGGTCAGGATGTTAAGTGAAAGAATAGGTTGAGAAACCGTGAATGGTCTATTTAGTTCTGCAATCTTTAATTGCTACTAAAAGAATCGACCTGAAAAACGAATTTAACAGCTCATCTACGATGTCCTGCTAGATGTCGATGCACAAATTGACTGGTAATTTCACGCTAAATAGAACAATTGCATGAAAAATCTTTCGAATGAAGTTGACCAGCAATATTACCCAGTCCAGCATGCCTGCTTAGACATTTTTAATTAGCTTTAAATTGTTGGCTACATTTGCGTGTTTGTTTCCTCGATTTTAATCCATAGTTTTATTTTTTTTCAAATTCACTTCACGATCGTCAATATCTACTCGATAAATATATCCGCGGTTAGAAAATATTTGTGAATCAAATTCTTATTTGGCAAGTCAGACTCACCTCGGGCCCGGCCTGAGTACAATGCTATGTGCACAGGAAAGGCACCTTTACATTGACAATTTCACATGGACGCATCGAACACATGCACGAGAGAACTAATGTGTACATATACGATCGGCTAGTGCACTGGCAGAAGTGCCCACCCGTTAACAAAACCAATCGACTTTCCAGCTGGATTTTGACGCTTGCTAATAAGAAAACTAGCGCTTCTTCACCGTTCGTAATGAGAATGGAATTTTGAGACTGTGGTTAAGAGAACTGTTCTTATTTGATTAAAGATGCTCGTTTGTAGCAGCGGTGCACCAGCAGAAGTGCCCAGCGCAGCGTTGTAAAGCGTTAAGTAGATTTTTAACGCAACTGTTGCGGGTGGAAATTACAATACCATAACTAAACAAATAATTTGGTAATTCATTTTAAAAATTCATGACTGTGCAGTGCACAGGTTGCTCAGGTGGACAAGACGCCACTGTTAATATGCATGGTGAGCAAAAGGCGAGGTAAATATGCATGGTAAACTGCCATTTACCCAAAAACTCACTTTTCCGTACGAGCTAGCGGAAAGCATCGTTTGGCACGAATGTTTATCGCTACGAGGCCTATCTTTCGTCCATATACGGCATTTCGATCCGAGGTACGCAAAAGGGCAATATGGCCGATAGACGTATGTGACAAAAAGTGTGCACAAAATGCGCCACCGCGTGTAATTCCCTTAACGGCATGGCAAGCACCGTTTTGGCAAGTACTTATCTTGTTGTAACTTTGTTCCGAACACTTGGAAGCGCTTACTGGTAACGCGGAGGCGATACTCGGGGATTTGGGCAAAAGGCAAGGTTAATATGCATGGTAAGCAAAAGGCGAGGTAAATTTGCATGGTAAACTGCCTTTTGCCCAAAAACTCACTTTTCCGTACCAGTTAGCGGAAAGCAATGTTCCGCACGAATGTTTATCGTCTCAAGGACTATCTTTCGTCCATTCATGGCATTTCGATCCGAGGTACGCAAAAGGGCAATATGGCCGATACACGTATGTGACCAAAAGTGCACAAAATGCGCCACCAAGTGTAATTCCCTTAACGGCATGGCAAGCACTGTTTTGGCAAGTACTTATCATGTTGGAACTTTGATCCGAACACTTGGAAGCGCTAACTGGTAACGCGGAGACGATATTAGGGGATTTGGGCAAAAGGCAAGGTTAATATGCATGGTAAGCAAAAGGCGAGGTAAATATGCATGGTAAACTGCCTTTTGACCAAAAACTCACTTTTCCGTACCAGCTAGCGGAAAGCAATGTTCCGCATGAATGTTTATCGTCTCAAGTACTATCTTTCGTCCATTCATGGCATTTCGATCCGAGGTACGCAAAAGGGCAATATGGCCGATAGACGTATGTGACAAAAAGTGTGCACAAAATGCGCCACCGCGTGTAATTCCCTTAACGGCATGGCAAGCAACGTTTTGGCAAGTACTTATCTTGTTGTAACTTTGTTCCGAACACTTGGAAGCGCTAACTGGTAACGCGGAGACGATATTCGGGGATTTGGGCAAAAGGCAAGGTTAATATGCATGGTGAGCAAAAGGCGAGGTAAATTTGCATGGTAAACTGCCTTTTGCCCAAAAACTCACTTTTCCGTACGAGCTAGCGGCAAGCAATGTTCGGCACGAATGTTTATCGCTCTAAGGCCTATCTTTCGTCCATACATGGCATTTCGATCCGAGGAACGCAAAAGGGCAATATGGCCGATACACGTATGTGACAAAAAGTGTGCACAAAATGCGCCACCAAGTGTAATTCCCGGACCGGCATGGCAAGCACTGGTTTGGCAAGTACTTATCATGTTGGAACTTTGATCTGAACACTTAAAAGCGCTTACTTTAAACGCGGAGGCGATATTCGAGGGTTTGAGCAAAAGGCAAGGTTAATATGCAGTGGCGTCTCGTGAGAAAATAAGATGGTTGTGCACCTTCAAAACAAGTAATACCTTCTTAGGTAAACCATATAACGTGGTTTATTAGAACCAGAACGACATGACACACGACGACGAATTTGGTCAGGATGTTAAGTGAAAGAATAGGTTGAGAAACCGTGAATGGTCTATTTAGTTCTGCAATCTTTAATTGCTACTAAAAGAATCGACCTGAAAAACGAATTTAACAGCTCATCTACGATGTCCTGCTAGATGTCGATGCACAAATTGACTGGTAATTTCACGCTAAATAGAACAATTGCATGAAAAATCTTTCGAATGAAGTTGACCAGCAATATTACCCAGTCCAGCATGCCTGCTTAGACATTTTTAATTAGCTTTAAATTGTTGGCTACATTTGCGTGTTTGTTTCCTCGATTTTAATCCATAGTTTTATTTTTTTTCAAATTCACTTCACGATCGTCAATATCTACTCGATAAATATATCCGCGGTTAGAAAATATTTGTGAATCAAATTCTTATTTGGCAAGTCAGACTCACCTCGGGCCCGGCCTGAGTACAATGCTATGTGCACAGGAAAGGCACCTTTACATTGACAATTTCACATGGACGCATCGAACACATGCACGAGAGAACTAATGTGTACATATACGATCGGCTAGTGCACTGGCAGAAGTGCCCACCCGTTAACAAAACCAATCGACTTTCCAGCTGGATTTTGACGCTTGCTAATAAGAAAACTAGCGCTTCTTCACCGTTCGTAATGAGAATGGAATTTTGAGACTGTGGTTAAGAGAACTGTTCTTATTTGATTAAAGATGCTCGTTTGTAGCAGCGGTGCACCAGCAGAAGTGCCCAGCGCAGCGTTGTAAAGCGTTAAGTAGATTTTTAACGCAACTGTTGCGGGTGGAAATTACAATACCATAACTAAACAAATAATTTGGTAATTCATTTTAAAAATTCATGACTGTGCAGTGCACAGGTTGCTCAGGTGGACGAGACGCCACTGTTAATATGCATGGTGAGCAAAAGGCGAGGTAAATATGCATGGTAAACTGCCTCTTGCCCTAAAACTCACTTTTACTTACGAGCTAGCGGAAAGCAATGTTCGGCACGAATGTTTATCACCACAAGGCCTATCTTTTGTCGTACATGGCATTTCGATCCGAGGTACGCAAAAGGGCAATATGGCCGATAGACGTATGTGACAAAAAGTGTGCACAAAATGCGCCACCAAGTGTAATTCCCTTAACGGCATGGGAAGCACCGTTTTGGCAAGTACTTATCTTGTTGTAACTTTGTTCCGAACACTTGGAAGCGCTAACTGGTAACGCGGAGACGATATTCGGTGATTTGGCCAAAAGGCAAGGTTAATATGCATGGTGAGCAAAAGGCGAGGTAAATTTGCATGGTAAACTGCCTTTTGACCAAAAACTCACTTTTTCCGTACGAGCTAGCGGCAAGCAATGTTGGGCACGAATGTTTATCGCTCTGAGGCCTATCTTTCGTCCATACATGGCATTTCGATCCGAGGTACGCAAAAGGGCAATATGGCCGATACACGTATGTGACAAAAAGTGTGCACAAAATGCGCCACCAAGTGTAATTCCCTTACCGGCATGGCAAGCACCGTTTTGGCAAGTACTTATCTTGTTGTAACTTTGTTCCGAACACTTGGAAGCGCTTACTGGTAACGCGGAGACGATATTAGGGGATTTGGGCAAAAGGCAAGGTTTATATGCATGGTGAGCAAAAGGTGAGGTAAATATGCATGGTAAACTGCCTCTTGCCCAAAAACTCACTTTTCCGTACGATCTAGTGGAAAGCAATGTTCGGCGCGAATGTTTATCGCCACGAGGCCTTTCTTTCGTCCGCATACGGCATTTCGATCCGAGGTACGCAAACGGGCGATATGGCCGATACACGTTTGAGACAAAAAGTGTGCACAAAATGCGCCACCGCGTGTAATTCCCGGACCCGCATGGCAAGCACAGTTTTGGCAAGAACTTCTCATGTTGGAACTTTGACTCGAACACTTGGAAGCGCTAACTGGTAACACGGAGACGAAATTCGGGGATTTGGCCAAAAGGCAAGGTTAATATACATGGTAAGCAAAAGGCGAGGTAAATATGCATGGTAAACGGTCTTTGGCCCAAAAACTCACTTTTCTGTACGACCAACCGGAAAGCAATGTTCGGCACGAATGTTCATCTCTACAAGGCCTATCTTTTGCCTATACATGGCATTTCGATCCGAGGTACGCAAAAGGGCGATATAGCCGATACACGTTTGGGACAAAAAGTGTGCACAAAATGCGCCACCAAGTGTAATTCCCTTAACGGCATGGCAAAAACCGTTTTGGCAAGTACTTATCATGTTGGAACTTTGCTTTGGACACTTGCAAGCGCTTACTGGTAAAGCGGAGACGATATTCGGGGATTTGGCCAAAAGACAAGGTTAATATGCATGGTAAGCAAAAGGCGAGGTAAATTTGCATGGTAAACTGCCTCTTGCCCAAAAACTCACTTTTCCGTACGAGCTAGCGGAAAGCAATGTTCGGCACGAATGTTTATCGCCACGAGGCCTATCTTTCGTTCATATACGGCATTTCGATCCGAGGTACGCAAAAGGGCGATGTGGCCGATACACGTTTGAGACAAAAAGTGTGCACAAAATGCGCCACCGCGTGTAATTCCCGGACCGGCATGGCAAGCACTGGTTTGGCAAGTACTTATCATGTTGGAACTTTGATCTGAACACTTAAAAGCGCTTACTTTAAACGCGGAGGCGATATTCGGGGGTTTGAGCAAAAGGCAAGGTTAATATGCAGTGGCGTCTCGTGAGAAAATAAGATGGTTGTGCACCTTCAAAACAAGTAATACCTTCTTAGGTAAACCATATAACGTGGTTTATTAGAACCAGAACGACATGACACACGACGACGAATTTGGTCAGGATGTTAAGTGAAAGAATAGGTTGAGAAACCGTGAATGGTCTATTTAGTTCTGCAATCTTTAATTGCTACTAAAAGAATTGACCTGAAAAACGAATTTAACAGCTCATCTACGATGTCCTGCTAGATGTCGATGCACAAATTGACTGGTAATTTCACGCTAAATAGAACAATTGCATGAAAAATCTTTCGAATGAAGTTGACCAGCAATATTACCCAGTCCAGCATGCCTGCTTAGACATTTTTAATTAGCTTTAAATTGTTGGCTACATTTGCGTGTTTGTTTCCTCGATTTTAATCCATAGTTTTATTTTTTTTCAAATTCACTTCACGATCGTCAATATCTACTCGATAAATATATCCGCGGTTAGAAAATATTTGTGAATCAAATTCTTATTTGGCAAGTCAGACTCACCTCGGGCCCGGCCTGAGTACAATGCTATGTGCACAGGAAAGGCACCTTTACATTGACAATTTCACATGGACGCATCGAACACATGCACGAGAGAACTAATGTGTACATATACGATCGGCTAGTGCACTGGCAGAAGTGCCCACCCGTTAACAAAACCAATCGACTTTCCAGCTGGATTTTGAAGCTTGCTAATAAGAAAACTAGCGCTTCTTCACCGTTCGTAATGAGAATGGAATTTTGAGACTGTGGTTAAGAGAACTGTTCTTATTTGATTAAAGATGCTCGTTTGTAGCAGCGGTGCACCAGCAGAAGTGCCCAGCGCAGCGTTGTAAAGCGTTAAGTAGATTTTTAACGCAACTGTTGCGGGTGGAAATTACAATACCATAACTAAACAAATAATTTTGTGATTCATTTTAAAAATTCATGACTGTGCAGTGCACAGGTTGCTCAGGTTGACAAGACGCCACTGTTAATATGCATGGTGAGCAAAAGGCGAGGTAAATATGCATGGTAAACTGCCTTTTGCGCAAGAACTCACTTTTCCGTACGAGCTAGCGGAAAGCAATGTTCGGCTCGAATGTTTATCGCCACGAGGCCTATCTTTCGTTCATATACGGCATTTCGATCCGAGGTACGCAAAAGGGCGATGTGGCCGATACACGTATGTGACAAAAAGTGTGCACAAAATGCGCCACCGCGTGTAATTCCCTTAACGGCATGGCAAGCACCGTTTTGGCAAGTACTTTTCATGTTGGAACTTTGATCCGAACATTTGAAAGCGCTTACTATCAACGTGGAGACGAAATTCGGGGATTTGGGCAAAAGGCAAGGTTAATATGCATGGTGAGCAAAAGGCAAGCTAAATTTGCATGGTAAACTGCCGTTTAACCAAAAACTAACTTTTCCGTACGAGCTAGCGGAAAGCAATGTTCGGCACGAATGTTTATCGCCACAAGGTCCATCTTTCGTCCATACCCGTCATTTCGATCCGAGGTTAGCAAAAGGGCGATATGGCCGATACACGTTTGTGACAAAAAAAGTGCATAAAATGCGCCTTGGCCGGCACTTGCCAAAATCACACTTGAACCACGAATACCGCCCAGGTGCTATGAGATAGCTGTTTAGCGAAAACTATTTTTAAATTAGATGGGCGTATACGAAACTCTTATTACAAGGGGACAACCTGGTCAGAGAGCTGCAAGTTGGTCATACGGCCTGATGATTATTCTTGGCGTACACTTGGTGTACCAAGGCTAGGTACCTTTCATGAATTATTACTCGGACGGTTTGCTACTGAGCGACAAAAAAGGATGTGAATTAGAAAAGCCTTGAGTGGGACAATTTAGGGAAAATGTGAGCAAAAAATCAGCAAGTCCAGGCGCGAAGCTATTAGTGAAACATAGAGCAAAATGCGTCCTCAAACTAATGAAATGGGACTTTGACCAAGAATACCGGCAAGATGAAGAAGAGATAGCAAGTTGACGTAGAACATTTATAATTAGTGCATGATATGCCCAATAAAAAAATACGCAGGGTCAAGGACGTAGCTGGCCTACAAAGGTGAGTTATCGATGATTCATGGTTTGCACCTTATTATGGCCAACACAGCTCAAGGTACCTTACAAGTAGGAAAATTCTCGGAAAAGTTTTCACGATTTTGCGGTCGTTTGAGTTTGCAAATGACGCGGAAATATATAAAACATATTTTGGTGAAAACCGCAAGTGAATCGAAGTAAAACTAACGAAATAATGAGTGAACCATTTAAGTACCACAAAAATTTAAATTTCTGTCAATGGGGAACAAATTAAATTTTCGTCAATGGGGGACTTTTTAATTTTCTGTCCCAACGAGCAGTTTTTCGGCCCAAGATTAAAGGAACGTTGGTGGTAACGGTGTTTGGAGCCCAGATGATGCCCAGGTACCCTCCGTGGGTAGTGCAGGACCCCAGCAACTACCACCTCCCTTCCTCTCCAACCCACCCCCTTACCCTCGCACCGTTGAGAGGGCAAGGGGGAAAGGCAAGGTTAATATGCATGGTGAGCAACAGGCGAGGTAAATATGCATGGTAAACTGCCTTTTGCGCAAAAACTTACTTTTCCGTACGAGCTAGCGGAAAGCAATGTTCGGCACGAATGTTTATCGCCATGAGGCCTATCTTTCGTCCATTTACGACATTTCGATCCGAGGTACGCAAAAGGGCGATATGGCCGATTCACGTATGTGACAAAAAGTGTGCACAAAATGCGCCATCGCGTGAAATTCCCTTAACGGCATGGCAAGCACAGTTTTGTCAAGTACTTATCATGTTGGAACTTTGACCCGAACACTTGGAAGCGCTAACTGGCAACGCGGAGACGATATTCGGGGATTTGGGCAAAAGGCAAGGTTAATATGCATGGTAAGCAAAAGGCGAGGTAAATATGCATGATAAACTGCCGTATACCCAAAAACTCATTTTTCCGTACGAGCTAGCGGAAAGCAATGTTCTGCACGAATGTTAATCGCCATAAGGCCTATCTTTCGTCCATACACGGCATTTCGATCCGAGGTACGCAAAAGGGCGATATGGCCGATATACGTAAGTGACAAAAAGTGTGCACAAAATGCGCCACCGCGTGAAATTCCCTGACCGGCATGGCAAGCACCGTTTTGGCAAGTACTTATCATGTTGGAACTTTGCTCCGAACACTTGGAAGCGCTAACTGGTAACGCGGAGACGATATTCGGGGATTTGGCCAAAAGGCAAGGTTAATATGCATGGTAAGCAAAAGGCGAGGTAAATATGCATGGTAAACTGCCATATGCCCAAAAACTCACTTTTCCGTACGAGCTAGCGGAAAGCAATGTTCGGCACGAATGTTTATCGCCACGAGGCCTATCTTTCGTCCGCATACGGCATTTCGATCCGAGGTACGCAAAAGGGCAATATGGCCGATACACGTATGTGACAAAAAGTGTGCACAAAATGCGCCACCAAGTGTAATTCCCTGACCGGCATGGCAAGCACCGTTTTGGCAAGTACTTATCATGTTGGAACTTTTTTCCGAACACTTGAAAGCGCTAACTGGTAACGCGGAGACGATATTCGGTGATTTGGCCAAACGGCAAGGTTAATATGCATGGTGAGCAAAAGGCGAGGTAAATATGCATGGTAAACTGCCTCTTGCCCAAAAACTCACTTTTCCGTACGAGCTAGCGGAAAGCAATGTTCAGCACGAATGTTTATCGCCACGAGGCCTATCTTTCGTCCATATACGGCATTTTGATCCGAGGTACGCAAAAGGGCGATATGGCCGATACACGTATGTGACAAAAAGTGTGCACAAAATGCGCCACCAAGTGTAATTCCCTGACCGGCATGGCAAGCACCGTTTTGGCAAGTACTTATCATGTTGGAACTTTTTTCCGAACACTTGGAAGCGCTAACTGGTAACGCGGAGACGATATTCGGGGATTTGGCCAAAAGGCAAGGTTAATATGCATGGTGAGCAAAAGGCGAGGTAAATATGCATGATAAACTGCCTCTTGCCCAAAAACTCACTTTTCCGTACGAGCTAGCGGAAAGCAATGTTCAGCACGAATGTTTATCGCCACGAGGCCTATCTTTCGTCCATATACGGCATTTTGATCCGAGGTACGCAAAAGGGCGATATGGCCGATACACGTATGTGACAAAAAGTGTGCACAAAATGCGCCACCGCGTGAAATTCCCTGACCGGCATGGCAAGCACCGTTTTGGCAAGTACTTATCATGTTGAAACTTTGCTCCGAACACTTGGAAGCGCTAACTGGTAACGCGGAGACGATATTCGGGGATTTGGCCAAAAGGCAAGGTTAATATGCACGGTGAGCAAAAGGCGAGGTAAATATCCATGGTAAACTGCCTCTTGCCCAAAAACTCACTTTTCCGTACGAGCTAGCGGAAAGCAATGTTCAGCACGAATGTTTATCGCCACGAGGCCTATCTTTCGTCCATATAAGGCATTTTGATCCGAGGTACGCAAAAGGACGATATGGCCGATACACGGATGTGACAAAAAGTGGGCACAAAATGCGCCACCAAGTGTAATTCCCTTAACGGCATGGCAAGCACTGTTTTGGCAAGTACTTATCATGTTGAAACTTTGCTCCGAACACTTGGAAGCGCTAACTGGTAACGCGGAGACGATATTCGGGGATTTGGCCAAAAGGCAAGGTTAATATGCACGGTGAGCAAAAGGCGAGGTAAATATGCATGGTAAACTGCCTCTTGCCCTAAAACTCACTTTTCCGTACAAGCTAGCGGAATGCAATGTTTGGCACGAATGTTTATCGCCACAACGCCTATCTTTCGTCCATATACGGCATTTCGGTCCGAGGTACGCAAAAGGGCGATATGGCCGATACACGTATGTGACAAAAAGTGTGCACAAAATGCGCCACCGCGTGAAATTCCCTGACCGGCATGGCAAGCACCGTTTTGGCAAGTACTTATCATGTTGAAACTTTGCTCCGAACACTTGGAAGCGCTAACTGGTAACGCGGAGACGATATTGGGGGATTTGGCCAAAAAGCAAGGTTAATATGCATGGTAAGCAAAAGGCGAGGTAAATATCCATGGTAAACTGCCTCTTGCCCAAAAACTCACTTTTCCGTACGAGCTAGCGGAAAGCAATGTTCGGCACGAATGTTTATCGCCACGAGGCCTATCTTTCGTCCGCATACGGCATTTCGATCCGAGGTACGCAAAAGGGCAATATGGCCGATACACGTATGTGACAAAAAGTGTGCACAAAATGCGCCACCAAGTGTAATTCCCTGACCGGCATGGCAAGCACCGTTTTGGCAAGTACTTATCTTGTTGTTACTTTGTTCCGAACACTTGGAAGCGCTTACTGGTAACGCGGAGGCGATACTCGGGGATTTGGGCAAAAGGCAAGGTTAATATGCATGGTAAGCAAAAGGCGAGGTAAATATGCATGGTAAACTGCCTCTTGCCCAAAAACTCACTTTTCCGTACGAGCTAGCGGAAAGCAATGTTCGGCACGAATGTTTATCGCCACGAGGCCTATCTTTCGTCCGCATACGGCATTTCGATCCGAGGTACGCAAAAGGGCAATATGGCCGATACACGTATGTGACAAAAAGTGTGCACAAAATGCGCCACCAAGTGTAATTCCCTGACCGGCATGGCAAGCACCGTTTTGGCAAGTACTTATCATGTTGGAACTTTTTTCCGAACACTTGAAAGCGCTAACTGGTAACGCGGAGACGATATTCGGTGATTTGGCCAAACGGCAAGGTTAATATGCATGGTGAGCAAAAGGCGAGGTAAATATCCATGGTAAACTGCCTCTTGCCCAAAAACTCACTTTTCCGTACGAGCTAGCGGAAAGCAATGTTTAGCACGAATGTTTATCGCCACAAGGCCTATCTTTCGTCCATATACGGCATTTCGATCCGAGGTACGCAAAAGGGCGATATGGCCGATACACGTATGTGACAAAAAGTGTGCACAAAAAGCGCCACCGCGTGAAATTCCCTGACCGGCATGGCAAGCACCGTTTTGGCAAGTACTTATCATGTTGAAACTTTGCTCCGAACACTTGGAAGCGCTAACTGGTAACGCGGAGACGATATTGGGGGATTTGGCCAAAAGGCAAGGTTAATATGCATGGTAAGCAAAAGGCGAGGTAAATATGCATGTTAAACTGCCTTTTCCCCAAAAACTCACTTTTCCGTACGAGCTAGCGGAAAGCAATGTTCAGCACGAATGTTTATCGCCACGAGGCCTATCTTTCGTCCATATACGGCATTTCGATCCGAGGTACGCAAAAGGGCGATATGGCCGATACACGTGTGTGACAAAAAGTGTGCACAAAATGCGCCACCGCGTGAAATTCCCGGACCGGCATGGCAAGCACCGTTTTGGCAAGTACTTATCATGTTGAAACTTTGCTCCGAACACTTGGAAGCGCTAACTGGTAACGCGGAGACGATATTCGGGGATTTGGCCAAAAGGCAAGGTTAATATGCATGGTAAGCAAAAGGCGAGGTAAATATGCATGATAAACTGCCTCTTGCCCAAAAACTCACTTTTCCGTACGAGCTAGCGGAAAGCAATGTTTAGCACGAATGATTATCGCCACAAGGCCTATCTTTCGTCCATATACGGCATTTCGATCCGAGGTACGCAAAAGGGCGATATGGCCGATACACGTGTGTGACAAAAAGTGTGCACAAAATGCGCCACCGCGTGAAATTCCCTGACCGGCATGGCAAGCACCGTTTTGGCAAGTACTTATCATGTTGAAACTTTGCTCCGAACACTTGGAAGCGCTAACTTGTAACGCGGAGACGATATTCGGGGATTTGGCCAAAAGGCAAGGTTAATATGCATGGTAAGCAAAAGGCGAGGTAAATATCCATGGTAAACTGCCTCTTGCCCTAAAACTCACTTTTCCGTACGAGCTAGCGGAAAGCAATGTTTAGCACGAATGTTTATCGCCACAAGGCCTATCTTTCGTCCATATACGGACCATCTTTCCTACACTATTCGTGCTTGTTCGACTTTGCTCGAAAAATTCGAGTACTCCGGTGGACAGGAGGGCGAGATTCGAGTGCTTGATTTGCCAGCAGGGCCGGTTTGATAACCGAATAGTCCAGAAGTTCCTAGACACCTTGATCATGTTTTTACCTCTAGTTCAAGTATCTTATGCTAACCCTACCTTAAGTCTTAAGCACCATGAAAAATGACATCTGTCAGAATCGACCACGAGGTAGATTCTCTTTTGCTTCCGACCTCCGAGCAGTACGGGCCACCAAGTGTAATTCCCTTAACGGCATGGGAAGCACCGTTTTGGCAAGTACTTATCATGTTGGAACTTTGATCCGAACACTTGGAAGCGCTAACTGGTAATGCGGAGACGATACTCGGGGATTTGGGCAAAAGGCAAGGTTAATATGCATGGTGAGCAAAAGGCGAGGTAAATATGCATGGTAAACTGCCTTTTGACCAAAAACTCACTTTTCCGTACCAGCTAGCGGAAAGCAATGTTCCGCACGAATGTTTATCGTCTCAAGGACTATCTTTCGTCCATTCATGGCATTTCGATCCGAGGTACGCAAAAGGGCAATATGGCCGATACACGTATGTGACAAAAAGTGTGCACAAAATACGCCACCAAGTGTAATTCCCTTAACGGCATGGGAAGCACCGTTTTGGCAAGTACTTATCATGTTGGAACTTTGATCCGAACACTTGGAAGCGCTAACTGGTAATGCGGAGACGATACTCGGGGATTTGGGCAAAAGGCAAGGTTAATATGCATGGTGAGCAAAAGGCGAGGTAAATATGCATGGTAAACTGCCTCTTGCCCTAAAACTCACTTTTCCGTACGACCTAGCGGAAAGCAATGTTCGGCACGAATGTTTATCACCACAAGGCCTATCTTTTGTCGTACATGGCATTTCGATCTGAGGTACGCAAAAGGGCGATATGGCCGATACACGCATGTGACAAAAAGTGTGCACAAAATGCGCCACCAAGTGTAATTCCCTGACCGGCATGGCAAGCACCGTTTTGGCAAGTACTTATCTTGTTGTAACTTTGTTCCGAACACTTGGAAGCGCTTACTGGTAACGCGGAGACGATACTCGGGGATTTGGGCAAAAGGCAAGGTTAATATGCATGGTGAGCAAAAGGCGAGGTAAATATGCATGGTAAACTGCCATATGCCAAAAAACACACTTTTCCGTACGAGCTAGTGGCAAGCAATGTTCGGCACGAATGATTATCGTCTCAAGGACTATCTTTCGTCCATACATGGCATTTCGATCCGAGGTACGCAAAAGGGCGATATGGCCGATACACGTATGTGACAAAAAGTGTGCACAAAATGCGCCACCGCGTGAAATTCCCTTAACGGCATGGCAAGCACCGTTTTGGCAAGTACTTATCTTGTTGGAACTTTGTTCCGAACACTTGGAAGCGCTTACTGGTAATGCGGAGACGATACTCGGGGATTTGGGCAAAAGGCAAGGTTAATATGCATGGTGAGCAAAAGGCGAGGTAAATATGCATGGTAAACTGCCTTTTGACCAAAAACTCACTTTTCCGTACCAGCTAGCGGAAAGCTATGTTCCGCACGAATGTTTATCGTCTCAAGGACTATCTTTCGTCCATACATGGCATTTCGATCCGAGGTACGCAAAAGGGCAATATGGCCGATACACGTATGTGACAAAAAGTGTGCACAAAATGCGCCACCGCGTGAAATTCCCTTAACGGCATGGCAAGCACCGTTTTGGCAAGTACTTATCTTGTTGGAACTTTGATCCGAATACTTGGAAGCGCTAACTGGTAATGCGGAGACGATACTCGGGGATTTGGGCAAAAGGCAAGGTTAATATGCATGGTGAGCAAAAGGCGAGGTAAATATGCATGTTAAACTGCCTTTTCCCCAAAAACTCACTTTTCCGTACGAGCTAGCGGAAAGCAATGTTCAGCACGAATGTTTATCGCCACGAGGCCTATCTTTCGTCCATATACGGCATTGCGATCCGAGGTACGCAAAAGGGCAATATGGCCGATACACGTATGTGACCAAAAGTGTGAACAAAATGCGCCACCAAGTGTAATTCCCTTAACGGCATGGCAAGCACTGTTTTGGCAAGAACTTATCATGTTGGAACTTTGCTTTGGACACTTGCAAGCGCTAACTGGTAACGCGGAGACGATATTCGGGGATTTGGCCAAAAGGCAAGGTTAATATGCATGGTGAGCAAAAGGCGAGGTAAATATCCATGGTAAACTGCCTCTTGCCCTAAAACTCACTTTTCCGTACGAGCTAGCGGAAAGCAATGTTCGGCACGAATGTTTATCTCCACGAGGCCTATCTTTTGTCCATATACGGCATTTCGATCCGGGGTACGCAAAAGGGCGATATGGCCGATACACGTATGTGACAAAAAGTGTGCACAAAATGCGCCACCGCGTGAAATTCCCGGACCGGCATGGCAAGCACCGTTTTGGCAAGTACTTATCATGTTGAAACTTTGCTCCGAACACTTGGAAGCGCTAACTGGTAACGCGGAGACGATATTCGGGGATTTGGCCAAAAGGCAAGGTTAATATGCATGGTAAGCAAAAGGCGAGGTAAATATCCATGGTAAACTGCCTCTTGCCCTAAAACTCACTTTTCCGTACGAGCTAGCGGAAAGCAATGTTTAGCACGAATGTTTATCGCCACAAGGCCTATCTTTCGTCCATATACGGCATTTCGATCCGAGGTACGCAAAAGGGCGATATGGCCGATACACGTATGTGACCAAAAGTGTGAACAAAATGCGCCACCAAGTGTAATTCCCTTAACGGCATGGCAAGCACTGTTTTGGCAAGAACTTATCATGTTGGAACTTTGCTTTGGACACTTGCAAGCGCTAACTGGTAACGCGGAGACGATATTCGGGGATTTGGCCAAAAGGCAAGGTTAATATGCATGGTAAGCAAAAGGCGAGGTAAATATGCATGTTAAACTGCCTTTTCCCCAAAAACTCACTTTTCCGTACGAGCTAGCGGAAAGCAATGTTCAGCACGAATGTTTATCGCCACGAGGCCTATCTTTCGTCCATATACGGCATTTCGATCCGAGGTACGCAAAAGGGCGATATGGCCGATACACGTGTGTGACAAAAAGTGTGCACAAAATGCGCCACCGCGTGAAATTCCCGGACCGGCATGGCAAGCACCGTTTTGGCAAGTACTTATCATGTTGAAACTTTGCTCCGAACACTTGGAAGCGCTAACTGGTAACGCGGAGACGATATTCGGGGATTTGGCCAAAAGGCAAGGTTAATATGCATGGTAAGCAAAAGGCGAGGTAAATATGCATGATAAACTGCCTCTTGCCCAAAAACTTACTTTTTCGTACGAGCTAGCGGAAAGCAATGTTGCGCACGAATGTTTATCGTCTCAAGGACTATCTTTCGTCCATACATGGCATTTCGATCCGAGGTACGCAAAAGGGCGATATGGCCGATACACGTGTGTGACAAAAAGTGTGCACAAAATGCGCCACCAAGTTTAATTCCCTTAAAGGAATGGCAAGCACCGTTTTGGCAAGTACTTATCATGTTGGAACTTTGATCCGAACACTTGGAAGCGCTAACTGGTAACGCGGAGACGATATTGGGGGATTTGGCCAAAAAGCAAGGTTAATATGCATGGTAAGCAAAAGGCGAGGTAAATATGCATGGTAAACTGGCTTTTGACCAAAAACTCACTTTTCCGTACCAGCTAGCGGAAAGCTATGTTCCGCACGAATGTTTATCGTCTCAAGGACTATCTTTCGTCCATACATGGCATTTCGATCCGAGGTACGCAAAAGGGCAATATGGCCGATTCACGTATGTGACAAAAAGTGTGCACAAAATGCGCCACCAAGTGTAATTCCCTTAACGGCATGGCAAGCACAGTTTTGGCAAGTACTTATCTTGTTGTAACTTTGTTCCGAACACTTGGAAGCGCTAACTGGTAACGCAGAGACGATACTCGGGGATTTGGGCAAAAGGCAAGGTTAATATGCATGGTAAGCAAAAGGCGAGGTAAATATGCATGGTAAACTGCCTTTTGCCCAAGAACTCACTTTTTCGTAAGAGCTAGTGGATAGCAATGTTCAGCACGAATGTTTATCGCCACGAGGCCTATCTTTCGTCCATACATGGCATTTCGATCCGAGGTACGCAAAAGGGCAATATGGCCGATAGACGTATGTGACAAAAAGTGTGCACAAAATGCGCCACCGCGTGTAATTCCCTTAACGGCATGGCAAGCACAGTTTTGGCAAGTACTTATCTTGTTGTAACTTTGTTCCGAACACTTGGAAGCGCTAACTGGTAACGCGGAGACGATATTCGGGGATTTGGGCAAAAGGCAAGGTAAATATGCATGGTGAGCAAAAGGCGAGGTAAATATGCATGGTAAACTGCCTTTTGCCCAAAAACTCACTTTTCCGTACGAGCTAGCGGAAAGCAATGTTCCGCACGAATGTTCATCGTCTCAAGGACTATCTTTCGTCCATACATGGCATTTCGATCCGAGGTACGCAAAAGGGCAATATGGCCTATACACGTATGTGACAAAAAGTGTGCACAAAATGCGCCACCAAGTGTAATTCCCTTACCGGCATGGCAAGCACCGTTTTGGCAAGTACTTATCATGTTGGAACTTTGATCCGAACACTTGGAAGCGCTAACTGGTAATGCGGAGACGATACTCGGGGATTTGGGCAAAAGGCAAGGTTAATATGCATGGTGAGCAAAAGGCGAGGTAAATATGCATGGTAAACTGCCTCTTGCCCTAAAACTCACTTTTCCGTACGACCTAGCGGAAAGCAATGTTCGGCACGAATGTTTATCACCACAAGGCCTATCTTTTGTCGTACATGGCATTTCGATCTGAGGTACGCAAAAGGGCGATATGGCCGATACACGCATGTGACAAAAAGTGTGCACAAAATGCGCCACCAAGTGTAATTCCCTGACCGGCATGGCAAGCACCGTTTTGGCAAGTACTTATCTTGTTGTAACTTTGTTCCGAACACTTGGAAGCGCTTACTGGTAACGCGGAGACGATACTCGGGGATTTGGGCAAAAGGCAAGGTTAATATGCATGGTAAGCAAAAGGCGAGGTAAATATGCATGGTAAACTGCCTTTTGCCCAAGAACTCACTTTTTCGTAAGAGCTAGTGGATAGCAATGTTCAGCACGAATGTTTATCGCCACGAGGCCTATCTTTCGTCCATATACGGCATTTTGATCCGAGGTACGCAAAAGCGCAATATGGCCGATACACGTATGTGACAAAAAGTGTGCACAAAATACGCCACCAAGTGTAATTCCCTTAACGGCATGGGAAGCACCGTTTTGGCAAGTACTTATCATGTTGGAACTTTGATCCGAACACTTGGAAGCGCTAACTGGTAATGCGGAGACGATACTCGGGGATTTGGGCAAAAGGCAAGGTTAATATGCATGGTGAGCAAAAGGCGAGGTAAATATGCATGGTAAACTGCCTTTTGACCAAAAACTCACTTTTCCGTACCAGCTAGCGGAAAGCAATGTTCCGCACGAATGTTTATCGTCTCAAGGACTATCTTTCGTCCATTCATGGCATTTCGATCCGAGGTACGCAAAAGGGCAATATGGCCGATACACGTATGTGACAAAAAGTGTGCACAAAATACGCCACCAAGTGTAATTCCCTTAACGGCATGGGAAGCACCGTTTTGGCAAGTACTTATCATGTTGGAACTTTGATCCGAACACTTGGAAGCGCTAACTGGTAACGCGGAGACGATATTAGGGGATTTGGGCAAAAGGCAAGGTTAATATGCATGGTGAGCAAAAGGCGAGGTAAATATGCATGGTAAACTGCCTTTTGACCAAAAACTCACTTTTCCGTACGAGCTAGCGGAAAGCAATGTTGCGCACGAATGTTTATCGTCTCAAGGACTATCTTTCGTCCATACATGGCATTTCGATCCGAGGTACGCAAAAGGGCAATATGGCCGATACACGTATGTGACAAAAAGTGTGCACAAAATACGCCACCAAGTGTAATTCCCTTAACGGCATGGGAAGCACCGTTTTGGCAAGTACTTATCATGTTGGAACTTTGATCCGAACACTTGGAAGCGCTAACTGGTAATGCGGAGACGATACTCGGGGATTTGGGCAAAAGGCAAGGTTAATATGCATGGTGAGCAAAAGGCGAGGTAAATATGCATGGTAAACTGCCTTTTGACCAAAAACTCACTTTTCCGAACCAGCTAGCGGAAAGCTATGTTCCGCACGAATGTTTATCGTCTCAAGGACTATCTTTCGTCCATACATGGCATTTCGATCCGAGGTACGCAAAAGGGCAATATGGCCGATACACGTATGTGACAAAAAGTGTGCACAAAATACGCCACCAAGTGTAATTCCCTTAACGGCATGGGAAGCACCGTTTTGGCAAGTACTTATCATGTTGGAACTTTGATCCGAATACTTGGAAGCGCTAACTGGTAATGCGGAGACGATACTCGGGGATTTGGGCAAAAGGCAAGGTTAATATGCATGGTGAGCAAAAGGCGAGGTAAATATGCATGGTAAACTGCCTTTTGACCAAAAACTCACTTTTCCGTACCAGCTAGCGGAAAGCAATGTTCCGCACGAATGTTTATCATCTCAAGGACTATCTTTCGTCCATTCATGGCATTTCGATCCGAGGTACGCAAAAGGGCAATATGGCCGATACACGTATGTGACAAAAAGTGTGCACAAAATACGCCACCAAGTGCAATTCCCTTAACGGCATGGGAAGCACCGTTTTGGCAAGTACTTATCTTGTTGTAACTTTGTTCCGAACACTTGGAAGCGCTTACTGGTAACGCGGAGACGATATTCGGGGATTTGGGCAAAAGGCAAGGTTAATATGCATGGTAAGCAAAAGGCGAGGTAAATATGCATGGTAAACTGCCTTTTGACCAAAAACTCACTTTTCCGTACCAGCTAGCGGAAAGCAATGTTCCGCACGAATGTTTATCGTCTCAACGACTATCTTTCGTACATACATGGCATTTCGATCCGAGGTACGCAAAAGGGCAATATGGCCGATACACGTATGTGACAAAAAGTGTGCACAAAATACGCCACCAAGTGTAATTCCCTTAACGGCATGGGAAGCACCGTTTTGGCAAGTACTTATCATGTTGGAACTTTGATCCGAACACTTGGAAGCGCTAACTGGTAACGCGGAGACGATATTAGGGGATTTGGGCAAAAGGCAAGGTTAATATGCATGGTGAGCAAAAGGCGAGGTAAATATGCATGGTAAACTGCCTCTTGCCCTAAAACTCACTTTTCCGTACGACCTAGCGGAAAGCAATGTTCGGCACGAATGTTTATCACCACAAGGCCTATCTTTTGTCGTACATGGCATTTCGATCTGAGGTACGCAAAAGGGCGATATGGCCGATACACGCATGTGACAAAAAGTGTGCACAAAATACGCCACCAAGTGTAATTCCCTTAACGGCATGGGAAGCACCGTTTTGGCAAGTACTTATCATGTTGGAACTTTGATCCGAACACTTGGAAGCGCTAACTGGTAATGCGGAGACGATACTCGGGGATTTGGGCAAAAGGCAAGGTTAATATGCATGGTGAGCAAAAGGCGAGGTAAATATGCATGGTAAACTGCCTTTTGACCAAAAACTCACTTTTCCGTACCAGCTAGCGGAAAGCAATGTTCCGCACGAATGTTTATCGTCTCAAGGACTATCTTTCGTCCATTCATGGCATTTCGATCCGAGGTACGCAAAAGGGCAATATGGCCGATACACGTATGTGACAAAAAGTGTGCACAAAATACGCCACCAAGTGTAATTCCCTTACCGGCATGGCAAGCACCGTTTTGGCAAGTACTTATCATGTTGGAACTTTGATCCGAACACTTGGAAGCGCTAACTGGTAATGCGGAGACGATACTCGGGGATTTGGGCAAAAGGCAAGGATAATATGCATGGTGAGCAAAAGGCGAGGTAAATATGCATGGTAAACTGCCTCTTGCCCTAAAACTCACTTTTCCGTACGACCTAGCGGAAAGCAATGTTCGGCACGAATGTTTATCACCACAAGGCCTATCTTTTGTCGTACATGGCATTTCGATCTGAGGTACGCAAAAGGGCGATATGGCCGATACACGCATGTGACAAAAAGTGTGCACAAAATGCGCCACCGCGTGAAATTCCCTTAACGGCATGGCAAGCACCGTTTTGGCAAGTACTTATCTTGTTGGAACTTTGTTCCGAACACTTGGAAGCGCTTACTGGTAATGCGGAGACGATACTCGGGGATTTGGGCAAAAGGCAAGGTTAATATGCATGGTGAGCAAAAGGCGAGGTAAATATGCATGGTAAACTGCCTTTTGACCAAAAACTCACTTTTCCGTACCAGCTAGCGGAAAGCGATACTAGGCACGAATGTTTATCGCTATGAGGCCTATCTTTCGTCTATATACGGCATTTCGATCCGAGGTACGCAAACGGGCGATATGGCCGATACACGTTTGTGACAAAAAGTGTGCACAAAATGCGCCTATCCCAACACTTGGTCAAAATCTACCTTGAAGCACGAATAACGGCCAGGTGGTATAAGATAGCGGCTTATCGTAGAGTTTTTAAAGTTGGGCGGGCGGAGACGTATCTTTTATTACTTGGGGACAACCCGGTCAGAGGGCTGCAAGTCGGTCATATGGTTGGTTGATGGTTTGGAACGACCACTTTTGTACCACGGTGAGGTACCTTTCATGAATTATTGCTCAGCCTTTATGATACTGAGCGATAAGTTTGTCACTGATAAGAAAAGGTCTTGAGTGGTACTGATAAGTAAAAATGCAAATAAAATATTGGCGTGTAGCTGTGCGAAGCTATTGAGCAAATATGGAGGAAATTGGGTAAGAAGTCGCTGGAAATGGCGCTTGGACCGAGAATACCGTCGAAGCGGTATGTGATAGATACCTTGAAACGAATAGTTTTAATTTTGTCGTAGCATGAGAAACAAAAAAGTATTTAGGGCCAAGGCGGTTGCTTGCCTCCAAAGTGGAGTTATCGGTGATTCATGGTATGCCCCCAAGTACGGTCAAAACAGCTTAAGGTACCTCTCATGTCGGAAAATTGGTGGAAATTTTTTTCACGATTTTGCGGTCGTGTAGGATGACAAAAGACGCGAAAAAATACAAGAAAATTGTCGATGCAAACTGCAAACAAATCGGTAGAAAATTGACCAAACGGCGAGAGAAAAACTTTTTGGCAGCTTGTCAGTCGGAAAATTCTAGGAAACGTTTTTCACGATTTTGCGGTCGTGTTAAAATGCAAAAGACGCGGAAAAATATAACAAAATTTTCGGCGCAAACCGCAAGTGGATCGAAGCAAAACCGACGAAACAATGAGTGAAAAACTTTAGTACCAGAAAAATTAAATTTTCTGTCAATGGGGATAAAATCAAATTCCTGTCAATGGGGAACAATTTAAATTTCTGTCCCAACAAGCAGTTTTTCCGCCCAAGATTAAGGGAACGTTGGTGGTAACGGTGTTTTTAGCCTAGCTGGTGCCCAGGTACCCCCCCTTGGGTAGTGCAGGACCCCAGCAACGACCACCTCCCTTCCTCCCCAACCCACCTCCTCACCCACGCACCGTTGAGGGGGCAAGGGGGAAAGGCAAGGTTTATATGCATGGTGAGCAAAAGGTGAGGTAAATATGCATGGTAAACTGCCTCTTGCCCAAAAACTCACTTTTCCGTACGAGCTAGCAGAAAAAAATGTTCGGCGCGAATGTTTATCGCTACAAGGCCTATCTTTCTTACATACATGGCATTTCGATCCGCGGTACGCAAAAGGGCGATGTGGCCGATACACGTATGTGACAAAAAGTGTGCACAAAATGAGCCACCGCGTGTAATTCCCTTAACGGCATGGCAAAAACCGTTTTGGCAAGTACTAATCTTGTTGGAACTTTGCTTTGGACACTTTAAAGCGCTAACTGGTAACGCGGAGACGATATTCGGGGATTTGGGCAAAAGGCAAGGTTAATATGCATGGTGAGCAAAAGGCAAGGTAAATATGCGTGGTAAACTGCCTTTTCCCCAAAAACTTACTTTTCCGTACGATCTAGTGGAAAGCAATGTTCGGCGCGAATGTTTATCGCCACGAGGCCTATCTTTCGTCCGCATACGGCATTTCGATCCGAGGTACGCAAACGGGCGATATGGCCGATACACGTTTGAGACAAAAAGTGTGCACAAAATGCGCCACCGCGTGTAATTCCCGGACCCGCATGGCAAGCACTGTTTTGGCAAGAACTTCTCATGTTGGAACTTTGATTCGAACACTTGGAAGCGCTAACTGGTAACGCGGAGACGAAATTCGGGGATTTGGCCAAAAGGCAAGGTTAATATGCATGGTAAGCAAAAGGCGAGGTAAATATGCATGGTAAACGGTCTTTGGCCCAAAAACTCACTTTTCTGTACGAGCAACCGGAAAGCAATGTTCGGCACGAATGTTCATCTCTACAAGGCCTATCTTTTGCCTATACATGGCATTTCGATCCGAGGTACGCAAAAGGGCGATATGGCCGATACACGTTTGGGACAAAAAGTGTGCACAAAATGCGCCACCAAGTGTAATTCCCTTAACGGCATGGCAAGCACCGTTTTGGCAAGTACTTATCATGTTGGAACTTTGATCCGAACACTTGGAAGCGCTAACTGGTAACGCGGAGACGATATTAGGGGATTTGGGCAAAAGGCAAGGTTAATATGCATGGTGAGCAAAAGGCGAGGTAAATATGCATGGTAAACTGCCTTTTGACCAAAAACTCACTTTTCCGTACCAGCTAGCGGAAAGCAATGTTCCGCACGAATGTTTATCGTCTCAAGGACTATCTTTCGTCCATATACGGCATTTCAATCCGAGGTACGCAAAAGGGCGATATGGCCGATACACGTATGTGACAAAAAGTGTGCACAAAATGCGCCACCAAGTGTGATTCCCGGACTGGCATGGCAAGCACCGTTTTGGCAAGTATTTATCATGTTGGAACTTTGCTTTGGATACTTGGAAGCGCTAACTGGTAACGCGGAGACGATATTCGGGGATTTGGCCAAAAGGCGAGGTAAATATGCATGGTAAACTGCCTTTTGCCCAATAACTCACTTTTCCGTACGAGCTAGCAGAAAGCAATGTTCGGCACAAATGTTTATCGCCACGAGGCCTATTTTTCGTTCATTTATACCATCTCCAAAGTTTTTTGAGTGTGGTCGGGAATACGTTAAAAGTGCTTTGAACCACCAAGGAAGTTGTTTTGGTGTGGTTGCAATTACGTAGAAAGTTCTTCGAACCATCTCCAAAGTTGTTTTAGTTTGGTTGGAATTACGTAAAAAGTGCTTCGAACCACCTAGGAAGTTGTTTTGATGTGGTCGAGAATTTAAAAAAAGCTCCGAACCACCTTCAAAGTTGTTTTAGTGTGGTTGGGAATACGTAAAAAGTGCTCCGAACCACCTTCAAAATTGTTTTGGTGTTGTTTGAAATACGTAGAAAGTGCTTCGAACCATCTTCTAAGTTGTTTTGGTGTGGTTGAAATTACGTAAAAAGTGCTTCGAACCACCTAGGAAGTTGTTTTGGTTTGGTTGGAATTACATAAAAAGTGCTTCGAACCATCTCCAAAGTTGTCATGGGTGCAGGGCGGTAAGATGTGGGGGTACGGGGTGGATGGGGTATGTTTGGCCACACCAACATTGGTCACTCGTGCATCACGGACATTTAAAACCATCTTTCCTACACTATTCGTGCTTGTTCGACTTTGCTCGAAAAATTCGAGTACTCCGGTGGACAGGAGGGCGAGATTCGAGTGCTTTATTTGCCAGCAGGGCCGGTTTGATAACCGAATAGTCCAGAAGTTCCTAGACACCTTGATCATGTTTTTACCTCTAGTTCAAGTATCTTATGCTAACCCTACCTTAAGTCTTAAGCACCGTGAAAAATGACATCTGTCAGAATCGACCACGAGGTAGATTCTCTTTTGCTTCCGACCTCCGAGCAGTACGGACGACTCCGAGCAGAAACGTGAAACTCCGCGTTACCAGTAAGCGCTTCCAAGTGTCCGAAGCAAAGTTCCAACATGATAAGTACTTGCCAAAACGGTGCTTGCCATGCCTTTAAGGGAATTAAACTTGGTGGCGCATTTTGTGCACACTTTTTGTCACATACGTGTATCGGCCATATCGCCCTTTTGCGTACCTCGGATCGAAATGCCGTATATGGACAAAAGATAGGCCTCGTGGAGATAAACATTCGTGTCGAACATTGCTTTCCGCTAGCTCGTACGGAAAAGTGAGTTTTTGGGCAAGAGGCAGTTTACCATGCATATGTACCTCGCCTTTTGCTTACCATGCATATTAACCTTGCCTTTTGGAAAAAATCCCCGAATATCCTCTCCGCGTTACCAGTTAGCGCTTCCAAGTGTTCGGAGCAAAGTTTCAACATGATAAGTACTTGCCAAAACAGTGCTTGCCATGCCGGTCCGGGAATTTCACGCGGTGGCGCATTTTGTGCACACTTTTTGTCACATACGTGTATCGGCCATATCGCCCTGTTGCGTACCTCGGATCGAAATGCCGTATATGGACGAAAGATAGGCCTTGCGGCGATAAACATTCGTGCCGGACATTGCTTTCCGCAAGCTCGTACGGAAAAGTGAGTTTTTGGGCATATGGCAGTTTACCATGCATATTTACCTCGCCTTTTGCTTACCATGCATATGAAGCGACCCAGCTTGTCCAACAGCTAGCCCCAACCGTCTTCCACCTCAAGCCACCAACCGCCAGCCAAGATCGCCAACAAACATCGACGTCAGCAGAGAGAACACTCCGCAACCACGGAAGCTCGCCGGGCATGACACATCGCGAACGCGCGCGGCGAAAACGCAAACATCGCGTCAACAGAACCTAGCCAAGGTCGAAAACCGCCAGCAAACATCGCGTCAGCAGAACACAGCCAAGGTCGGAACCCGCACAGCTCGCATGGCTCATCGTGCCGAAAACCCATCGTCAGCAGAATTCAGCGGCGCACCTACGACACCGTCACCTAACGGTAGGATCGCGTAACAATGACAACTTTACTTGAGCTTGACCTGGTTATGAGTTGTGTACAGCGGAAGAAGAAATGTTGATCGCGGAAGATAAGATGTTGTTCAACCCAAGCACAGCTGATGACAAAGCATCGCAGAAGCATCGCGGAAACCGAGGAATGTTTTCCATTCTGGAATGCGGATAACGAAGCGGCGAAGTTGAGGCTTAGGCGAGGTGATGACCAAGGGAAGAGGGCGGAGAACTGATGGGACAACAGGGATGACTTTAGTATATAAGAACAATCAACTGTTAAATAAAGGTTCGCAATTTTGACCTGTAGGTGCCAGGAGTAAGATCAACTCGCGCGTCGCGTTTCATTTGAGGTCTTTTAAGTCCGCTAGTTCGTCGTTTAAGTTCCACGAAGTTTAAGTTTAAGTTCCACGAAGTTTAGGTTGAAAGTCGTTAGGAGCCATTCTGCCTGACCGCTCGACTTTCGTTTCAAATGGTGACAGCGGTGGGATGAAAATCTCAGTATCATTCAGTAGTAACCCGGTGGGTTACGAAGGTGATGCAAGTGTAGGGAAGTAAGTTGAGTGTAAGTTTAGAGACATTGAGTGTAAGTTTAGTGACAATAAGTGAATTAGTGACAATAAGTGATACAAAATAAGTGGCAAACAATAAAATAAAGTGACAATAAAGTGTAGCGAATAGCAAACAAAGGACTGATCCAGCATACAGCAGCTAGCCGACATCGGAACAACGGACGTCGGGACCTAAGAGAACCAGCGGACATCAGCGCGAATCAACCACGGATGATTCCTACCGGAATGAAGACGACGCTACTGGTCACCTGGTGAGTGAAGTGATACCGTCTTACTTCTGGCGAATTGCGAACCATTAGCATTAGTTCATTTTTTTCGTGTCCTTCGATGACCGACAGACAGCTTCGCAGCCATCAGCTGAAAGAAGCCGAGAGGTCAGGTAGTCTCAATAATTTAGAGATACCTTCCCACTTGACGAAAGTGAAAGTGCAGGAGATCAGTGTCACACGCGCGCCCAGTCTAGGAGATCTCGGGGAACGTGGAGTGAATCAATTTTGTGCAAGCACACCCCAGCACGAGAGGTATAAGGAACTGCAGGGACAAAGAGAGTTGAAACATCAAGCCAACATCCAGCGAGCAAAAAGGGAATTTTTACGAGACAGTCTGTCGCTCAACCGCACATTGCGAAACTTAAAGATGAGTGAATCCAAAGACTCTACGATTGTAAGTGTGATGGCACTTATCCCTGAGTTTCGAGGCTCAGTGGACGAGCTTGAGCAGTTCGTTCGGATAGTTGACCGTGTCCACGATCGCAAGATTGTGGAGGAGGATGAGCTATTGGATATAGTTCTCTCCAAACTAAGAGGTGAAGCGGTAGGCCATTGCCATCGCCTCAAAGCAGAGACATGGGACGACATGAAGGACCTGCTCGCCGATGAGTTTGGATTAAAGTACACAGTGGAAACGATATTCCACCGCACAGAAGCGTTGTGTCAAAAGCCACACGAGACCTTCAAGAAATACCGAGATAGGGCCCGAAAAATTGTGGAGATGGTCAAGGCATACGCCCCAGACAATGAATCGTTATTGGAATATGCTTGTCGGCATATAAAAGACCATTTCGTGACGGGACTGATCGACCCGAATTTGAAAGTGTTAGCACTCACTCAAAACGGGCTCGATCTAGAAGCACTCATGTCCTATTTGGAAGACGTCCACGAGAATTCCGATCGTGTGGCGGAAGCGACTAGGCGACTGCGAGCCGCGCAGGCACCTCAAGCACCGTTTAACAACGGAAGCAACCCGAACGCGTGGTTCAGCAATCCGTATGAGGGAGGCCAAATGAACCCGGTTGGATGGCCGCAATACCCTCCAGGCTGGTTCCAATACCCGCACGGGGGAATGCAAAACCCTCAGGGGTGGCTGCCAAACAGCTGGCCACAAAACTCGCAACGTCAACACGATGAAGGATGGCACCAAAATGGGCCAGGTCAGGTTCACCATGACAACCAAGGGTACGGAACATGGGGGCCACAAAACGGATACGCAAACCCACAAGGTGGTAACTGGCCGCAACCGAATAACCACAATGGGAATCAAGGACGCCACAATAACCGAGGGCCCAGGCAACAGAATCATAACCAGGGAAACGGTCCAAAAAACTAATATGTGGGGAGTCAAATTTCCTACCACGATTCCCCGACCTGCGCAATATTGTAAGTAAAATAGATCCGATTCATATTTCCTCACGAACATGCCTTTGCAAGACATCAGATACCGAAATTGTGCACCCAATAACAGTTAAAGACGGCCAAGTTTTTGCCACCATAACGACACAAGCGCATCCCCGCAGACATGATACGAGGTTTCTTGTGGATACAGGGGCCACGGTAAACTTGCTGGAATATAGGGAAGCCCAAAGGCTGGGAATAACACAATTAGATATTTCCGGTCACAAACCGCTATTCGGCATAACAGGGAACCAGCTAGCAGTTGTAGGAGTATGTACCTTAGATTTACATGTGGGAGGCCACATATGCCCCACTAGATTTCATGTATGGACGGGGGGAAACGGCCCACCCGGGTTATTAGGAATGGAGTTCTTCCAGTTGTACAGAGCGGAGATAAGTATGAAAACAAACCAACTGCACCTAACATGTGGAGTTCGTAGTTGCTCTGACGGAAACGGAGCGAAAGTAGGAAGTAAGAAGGGTCAGAGGGCTAAGAAAAAGGAATCGGAACCTGAACAAATATATTACGTAGAGGAGGACGCACCCTTAATGCCCGAAGCATATTACTCATGTGACGATAGTCTGGATAAAGATGAGGATTATGACCTCGTGGAATACAAAAAATTGAAACCAATCGAGGGGGAGGAGCGTATAAAGACACTAATCGAAACAATGAGTATCGATACCAAGGCAGAGGGAATGGAGCAACTCATACGAGAGTTCAACGATGTTTTCTTCCTAGAGGGCGATAAATTCCCCTGCACCACGGAGGAAGTACATGAAATAGAGACAAGCACGAACGTTCCGATCAACACAAGACAATACAGATATCCAGAAGACACAAAGGCACAGTTGAGGGAAATGACCGACGAAATGTTGAAGCAGGGAATTATACGGCCCAGCAAGAGTCCTTGGAATGCCCCGGTCATGACCATCCCGAAGAAGAAGGATGCGGACGGAACACTACGGTACCGAATAGTAGTGGATTATCGGGATCTCAACAAGGTCACGATACGCTTTGTATATCCGATTCCATTTATAAACGATTTGTTGGATTCATTCGGGGATAGCAAATACTTCACTACGTTAGATTTAAAGTCAGGGTTTTATCAGGTCCCACTAAACCCCAGGGACTCGCCTAAAACGGCCTTCTCAACTCCGACGGGACATTACGAGTACGTCCGTATGCCAATGGGACTGAGGAATAGTCCTTCCACCTTCCAACGGCTAATGAATAACGTACTGTACGACATAGAAGGAGTAAGGGCAGTAGTTTATTTGGATGACATCGTAGTATACGGTCGCACCATAGAGGAACATAACGAGCATCTGCGTAAAGTGCTTATAGGACTCCGTAAAAATGGGTTAACACTTGAACCGAAGAAATGCCAAATTTTAAGGGAAGAGGTACGGTATTTGGGTCACCGACTCAACCAACACGGAATACAGCCACTCCGGGAGGCGGTGAAAGTCATAGAAGATATAAAGGCACCCACCTCGATCCATGATATACGATCCTTCTTAGGGACGATCAATTTCTACGCCAAGTTCATTGAAAATGTAGCCGCGTTGAGGAAACCACTGAATGACCTGCTGAAAAAGGGGGTGAAATTCAATTGGACACCGGCCTGTGACGAAGCTTTCAAACAACTCAAGCATGCGCTCACCACCGAACCCTTACTGGTCCGACCTCAATACGACGACACTTTTGTTCTTACTACAGATGCCAGCGGATACGCGATTGGCGCAGTACTCTCTAACGAAAGGACAATAGATAGGCCAATAGCATTCGCCAGCAGAGGCCTGAGGGGCGCAGAGGTACGTTATCACACTATTGAGAAAGAACTTCTCGCAATAGTCTGGGCGTATAAATATTTTAAACCGTATGTGTTCGCAAGAAGATTCATTGTGTACACCGACCACCGACCTCTAGTTTCCATATGGCGACTAAAAGAGACGTCTCCGACCTTGACACGCCTCCGCTTAAAGCTACAAGGTACAGAATGCGAAATTCGCTACAAAAAGGGAAAAGAAAATGTGGTGGCCGATTTTCTGTCCCGCTTACCCCCTTCGGAGGCACCAGAAAAGGTAACCAACAACACCGAAGCCGGGCTAATAGCAGTAACAACGCGAGGTCAGCAAAAAGCGCTTCATACCACAAAACCAAGCGCAGGGGAAGACGGCGAAGGTACAGTGGATAAGAACCCCAAGGTCAGCGGAAACTTAGACCACACCGCAAACGAAAAGGGGGGAACGGACTCAACAGCTGATTCAGATGGACACGTAACTGACCTTATGAATTTAGACGTCACAAACCCGGTAACAGACCAAATTGCTGACGAAACAGAAACCTTGTACACCGAATTCAAGCAATGCCATGCGCAACGAGACATCGACGTAAGAAGAATCAAGTTTCAAAAGACACCGGAAAACCAAGCTGGGGATGTCCGTATAGTCATCTTAAATAGCAGAACGGCTCATAGTGACTTGAGCAAGATTTGTGAGCTACCGCACGGGTTGAAAGATTATACGCAAGACAATATTATAAGCATGCCCGCGAAGAAGATTTTTGGGTTTATAATAGAAGGGAAGAGCAATTCATTGATAACGGCACAAACATTTTTCAAAAGGTTTCACTATTGCTTGACACGGTTGTCCCTTGAGAGTGACGGGCCGATAACTACGGTTCATGTAACCTCGTTTAGACGAATTAAGCAATTTGAGGTGATGGAAATGATCCAATTCCTGGGTGACAAGCATGGCAAAAGTATCACGATGTACAATGCTAGTTCCGAACGCATCGAAGTTGCGCAAGAAGAAATACCAATACTTTTGAAGGAATTCCACGATGCACCTCTAGGAGGTCACGTGGGGGCCAAACGCATGCGCAAGAGGTTGTCCAATTTGTACCATTGGAAGGGCATGAGACGGGATATTGAGAATTATGTGCGTCGATGTGACTCCTGCCAAAAGAATAAGATCTGCAAGTATAATCGGGTTCCGATGAAACTTTCTACGACGGCGTCAGAGCCCTTCGAAAAGGTTTTCATGGACATTGTAGTATTGCCCGAGACTAGCCACGGAAACCGATACGGTTTGGTCATCCAAGATGACTTAACCCGTTATTTGATAGTAGCAGCCATGGTAAATCAGGAAGCCATCACCGTAGCAAAAACATTTGTAGAAAATGTTATTTGTAAATTTGGGGTACCCGAAGAACTTGTGACGGATCAGGGAACAAATTTCATGGGACAGGTCATGAAGAGTATATGCAAGATTCTCAAAATCAAGAAGATCAACACAAGTGCTTACCACCCACAAGCGAACCTGGTGGAAAGGGCAAACCGAGAACTGAAAACTTACTTGAGACAGTTCGTCGGAGGAGATCCAAGAGTGTGGGACGAACATTTACCTTACTTTTGTTTCGAATATAATACAACGGTAAATTCGTCAACCCAGTTCACTCCTTTTGAGCTGATGTATGGAAGGGAACCAAGAATCCCTACGTCCATCTACAAAGGCACTTTGGCCGAAGAAAATTACCACAACTACGCACTAGAAATGAGGAAGGTAATGCAGCACACCCATGAAGTAGCCAGGGACAACTTAGTAATTTCTAAAGAAAAGAGAAAGGAGATTTATGACAAAGGCGCGAATGAGTGGCAGCCAATGTGGGGAGACAAAGTGTTGCTGCAAGCTAATCCAATGGGGGCAGGACAGAAGCTACAGAACACTTGGAAGGGACCGTATATAGTTATGGATATGCCAACCGAACAAACATCGATCATCAAAAATGGCAATCGACTCGAGAGAGTTCATAACAATAGGCTAAAAAAATATTACGACTAGGAAAGGGAGCGATCAGACGAGGTGCTTATCCCGACACTCTCCCTTTCTCTTCCTCAGGCTGTTAATCGCCATGGCAGCATCTCAGGAAGGTGGGAAATTGCACACCAAACAGTTGGGAGACACCTTGTTGATCCGCGGAAAGGCTCGATTCAAGGTCGAATTCGATTGGGACAAGCTGAACAAGGAAATCGAGGCGTTGGAAACGGCAACCAAAACTTTTAATAAAACATGCCAACTAGTGTCCTCCAACGTATGTAACGGATTGATCGACAATCTACAAAGCGAGTATAATAAGATAAAAGAACAGCGGATGCTGCAACAGGAATTGATTCCACGACGACCCGCAAGGAGCTTATGGACGTATCTGGGGGCAATGGATTCGGAGGATCGGTCCCGAATCGATCTCGATCTCGATAAAGTACGGTCCAATGAGGAAAACTTGAAACGCAGGCTAGATAGCGAAGTGGGGGTAGTAACGGCTATGTATGATTTGGTAGCGAATGCGTCTAAGGATATTGACGAGAGATTAGTTAACCATAGCATAGCACTCGAAGCCATCAGAAGAGAGTGGAGAGAGGGAATCCGCGATATGAACCATCACCGACAAATGATCCGGATGGAACAGGAGCTACTAAAGCTACATTTGTGGATTATACAGTTGCTTAACGATATCCATCGTAAACAGCGAATTGCTCTAACGGCACTAATGAACCAGGACGTACCCCTTTCCGACCTCATGACATTAGTTAGCCCGGTAGAATTCATGACCGAGATGGATCGTAGGGAGCGAACCCTTCCCCCTAACCGTAGTTTTCCTCGGAAAGCCAACGGAAAGATCAACATGGGGATTCTGGGTTTCATGAACCAACGAACAGTGGTCACGGGAAAGGGAATAATAGAATTACATCTGGAGGTACCCATAGTTGAAACTAATAGTTATCAGACGATTAAAGGAGTCGTATCACCGCGCCTATCGGGTGACACGCTAATAATAACCGATCTTGACCGGAATATACTACTCATGAGAGAGGGAGAGAAATTAGGATATACCCTCACAGAGGAAGAGTTAAATAAATGCCGAAAGTTAGGAGAGTTAAGATTATGTACAGTGAACCGAGCCACTCAATCATTAGAAAATAGTTTAGACTGTTTCCCTTCCCTACTGACCAACGTTAGCTCAGAAAGTTGCATTAGTAGGGGAATAAGAATTGCACACGACATATGGATAGAAACGTGGGTAGCCAATCAATGGATGTATTTTTCTCCCAATGAGGTTATCCTGACCACTATTATAAACAGGACCCACACTCAACAAACAATAAAGGGGAGCGGGATAATACATCTAAAACGGGGAACTTCCGTGCACACGCCCAGCATCGATATTCACTATAAGGAGGAATCAGATGCGGGAGAGGCGAGCTTACTTATGCTAGAAACAATCAACATTCCAAAACTCAGTTTAGCGGGAAGCGAAGTAGAGCGTGGGAAAGCATCAAACTTGTCGGCCGAGAAATACTCCTTTGCTGACCAACGGCAATTGTTCCAACTCGGTGTTGCAGTTCACAATTTAGAACACCAAAGAACAACATTGCAAAATCTTGTGTATGCACCACTGGAAAAACCATGGGTAACGGGCCCCGTTTTGGCGACCATTGCTATTGTAGCATATTTTGTGGCCTGGTTTTGCAAGCGGCGTCAGCGCCTTAAGGCAAACCACACTTTACCCACAGTGCAATTTTTTCTACCAGTACCCGAACCGTGCGAACCATTCAATCAAGCGCCGGTGGAAGTTACATCGGAAGTACTGGCTCCAACGGTAAGCGAGGCAAAACCAAAGGGTACTGCCCAGGCAAAGAGAGTGATAAGACACAAAAATGAAAGAACAACTATGCAAGCACCTAGTGAGAAGGTACAAGTAAAGGGATCAGCAGCCACTAAAATAGTCGTTGAAGAAAAAAACCTCCCGTTGAATGAGGACATTCAAGCACGAGAATGTGGGTCTCGCGAGAAATGTGAGAAGTCAGACAGCAAGCCAAAGCAAAAAATGTTTCAGGTGATGAATGTACGATGACATCAGAAACACTTTGCAAGGAAAAGTAGGAGGGAGAGGGAAGAACGAAGAATCGATTAGGAAGGAACTATTTAATGAGGGGCAAGAAGTGCAAATCACTCAGAAGCAAAATGGACACCCTGCGCCAAATTTACCACTCGCTGCAAGAGGCAGGACAGGAAGCCGAACCCCAAGACGACCGACGTTGGGGGAAGTACCCCGTCCCTCGGGAATCCGAATATCGAGAGGCGCTGGGAAGGGTGTTGGAACTTCTGAGCAAACACCCGGAGATGGAGGTGCCACCGATCCTGGTGGAGTCAGCAGAAAAATACGCCAGGGGGTACATGCGGATCCGGCAAGCCTACGCGATCCTTGCCGACGAGGGATACCAGCTAATAAAAAAATCCCTAGAGGGATAGAAACGCAGAAAGAAGGAGTGAAACAAAAGGGAGAAAAATGGAAGGAGTAAAATGTAATAAAAAAAGCAAATGAGAATGGGAGAAAAAAAGAAAAAAAAACCTCCGCTTTACTAAATTTTATAAACGAAAGAAAAAAAAAACTCTTTACTAAATTTTATAAACGAAAGAAAAAAAAAAATGAAAGAAAAAAAAAAAATGAAGAAAATATGAAAGAAAAATGAAATGAAGCTAAGAAAAAAGAAAGAAAAAAAAAAAGGGAAGGAGAAATAAAAGACGAATGAAAAAAAAAAAAACCTTTCTCCTTACAATTTATTATAAACGAAAGAAAAGATGAAGCTATGAGAAAATAAGGGAGAAAAGAACATTAGAAAATAAAATAAACAAATATTTATGGTATTTAGGTTTTAGTTACATTCGATGTTCGATTCGAATATTTAGGTTTTAATTTTTATCCCGGGTCTAATAAACAATCACTAGGTTCTAGGTAAGAAAATTCGAAGGGTGCGCATAGAGGATATCGGAGATACACCGCCGCAAATATAATAACGATTTAAGCATAGCTTAGCAAGAATCATGAAATGAGTTTAGGGTAAAGAGGTAAAGAATGAGGTAGAAAAAAGACACGAAATAGAAGGTAGGCATCCTCCGCTAACGAGAGATTAAGGTAATGAAGAGGCAGAGAAAATAATACCGCGAAAACATAGCGAAGGAGCCAAAGATGCTCGTATAGGGATAGTTAGGGACAGTAGGACGCGAAATGAAAACGCAAAGGAGCCAAAGATGCTCAAGTAGGGATAGTTAGGGATCGAGATGCTTAAATCCTAGGGAATCGATCAGGTTCGAAACAAGGAAAGTCTTAGTGATGGGTTCAACTCCCAGAGCCAATCGGTACCCATAGTTGATTAACATCGGGTAGAGAACTTAAGTGTTAAATACCGCAAAAAGCGAAGGAGCCAACGATGCTCAGTTAGGAATATTTAGGGACAGCGCATAAAGCCTAGGGAATCGAACGGGCTCAAACCAACGATTGTCTTAGTGATGGGTCCAACTCCCAGAGCCCATTCGACACCCAAAGCAGATTAACGCCTGATAGGGATAGTAAAATGCTTAAATCCTAGGAAGTTGAACGGGTTCAAACCAAGAAATGTGTAAGTGGGTGCAACTCCCAAAACCCCTCCCTAGTCGAGTAGCATGAGGCAGAATAAGTAAGATACCGCTCTAAATAGCGAAGGAGCCATCGTTGCTCAGTATTATAGGAAAGGAGGGCAAACCACGGACACCCACCAACAGGATAGTTTCAGAAAAGCAAGACTATAAGAAATTAGAATTACAATACCGCGATAAATCGCGAAGGGCCAAATACATTGTAATCCTACAGTAAGAAGAAACCGACAAAATGTAGATTTGTCATTTTATTATTAATATGGTACCTTAGAATTAAGGCAACGTAAGGTGATCTCCCGCAGTCATCTAAGGGCAGGACTTCCCCGAAAGCCCCAACGTGCAACATCCATGCGCAACCACGTAGATTACTAGGAGACCAAAGGGCAGGACTTCCCCGAATGCCCCAACGTGCAACATCCATGCGCAACCACGTAGATTATTAGGAGACCAAAGGGCAGGACTTCCCCGAAAGCCCCAACACGCATCGATTACTTAGACTATTAGGACATCAAAGGGCAGGACATCCCCGAAAGCCCCAACGTATGACGACTCATCATGCGCAACCACTAAAAGCGCAATCTGACCCTCGACAATCTGGACACGCATGCCTCCGGATTTGTAGAAGACGGGCTACACGAGATTCCTTGAAGGACGCTTGAAGGAAGATCACGACGCATCGCGACGAACAGTGCATCGGTAGCTGAAGCCCAACGAAGGACGACATGGACCATCCCCGTAGAACAGCTCTAGAACTCTCTCTCCTAGACCGTTCTTGAGCTCGAATAAGTGTGGGGGGGATGCAGCGACCCACAGGACCGGACTACAGCTAGAACCAGCCGTGTCGCTAGACACCACCGTGCAGCTAGCTCAGATCTTTCTCTTCTAGATAGATCTTTGAGCTCGAATAAGTGTGGGGGGATGAAGCGACCCAGCTTGTCCAACAGCTAGCCCCAACCGTCTTCCACCTCAAGCCACCAACCGCCAGCCAAGATCGCCAACAAACATCGACGTCAGCAGAGAGAACACTCCGCAACCACGGAAGCTCGCCGGGCATGACACATCGCGAACGCGCGCGGCGAAAACGCAAACATCGCGTCAACAGAACCTAGCCAAGGTCGAAAACCGCCAGCAAACATCGCGTCAGCAGAACACAGCCAAGGTCGGAACCCGCACAGCTCGCATGGCTCATCGTGCCGAAAACCCATCGTCAGCAGAATTCAGCGGCGCACCTACGACACCGTCACCTAACGGTAGGATCGCGTAACAATGACAACTTTACTTGAGCTTGACCTGGTTATGAGTTGTGTACAGCGGAAGAAGAAATGTTGATCGCGGAAGTTAAGATGTTGTTCAACCCAAGCACAGCTGATGACAAAGCATCGCAGAAGCATCGCGGAAACCGAGGAATGTTTTCCATTCTGGAATGCGGATAACGAAGCGGCGAAGTTGAGGCTTAGGCGAGGTGATGACCAAGGGAAGAGGGCGGAGAACTGATGGGACAACAGGGATGACTTTAGTATATAAGAACAATCAACTGTTAAATAAAGGTTCGCAATTTTGACCTGTAGGTGCCAGGAGTAAGATCAACTCGCGCGTCGCGTTTCATTTGAGGTCTTTTAAGTCCGCTAGTTCGTCGTTTAAGTTCCACGAAGTTTAAGTTTAAGTTCCACGAAGTTTAGGTTGAAAGTCGTTAGGAGCCATTCTGCCTGACCGCTCGACTTTCGTTTCACATATTAACCTTGCCTTTTGGCCAAATCCCCGAATATCGTCTCCGCGTTACCAGTTAGCGCTTCCAAGTGTTCGGAGCAAAGTTCCAACATGATAAGTACTTGCCAAAACGGTGCTTGCCATGCCGGTCCGGGAATTACACTTGGTGGCGCATTTTGTGCACACTTTTTGTCACACACGTGTATCGGCCATATCGCCCTTTTGCGTACCTCGGATCGAAATGCCGTATATGGACAAAAGATAGGCCTCGTGGAGATAAACATTCGTGCCGAACATTGCTTTCCGCTAGCTCGTACGGAAAAGTGAGTTTTAGGGCAAGAGGCAGTTTACCATGGATATTTACCTCGCCTTTTGCTTACCATGCATATTAACCTTGCCTTTTGGAAAAAATCCCCGAATATCGTCTCCGCGTTACCAGTTAGCGCTTCCAAGTGTTCGGAGCAAAGTTTCAACATGATAAGTACTTGCCAAAACAGTGCTTGCCATGCCGGTCCGGGAATTTCACGCGGTGGCGCATTTTGTGCACACTTTTTGTCACATACGTGTATCGGCCATATCGCCCTGTTGCGTACCTCGGATCGAAATGCCGTATATGGACGAAAGATAGGCCTTGCGGCGATAAACATTCGTGCCGGACATTGCTTTCCGCAAGCTCGTACGGAAAAGTGAGTTTTTGGGCATATGGCAGTTTACCGAAGGCCAGTTACTTTGCATGGAAACGTAAATATCTCCCAAACTAGAAAAGCTAGAAGGATGCCAAGGGCATCGAACGAAAGGAAATTAAATTTTAAACAAAAAACATGTTTAGCAAATTAACGATAGGACAAAAGACAAAAAAGTTATAAGCGTTTGAAGGTGCATGGGTTGGAAAAAGTGGCCATGGCCAGGAATGAAGGGACCGGTTTCTATAGGGTTTTCGTTAAAGGCGAGAATTTATACTAAGTCTTTCGGCAAGAAGAAGAAGAAACCAAGGTCTTCGGCAAAACGTTAATATCTCGAAAACTAGAAGAGCTAGAAGGACGCCCGAGGCAGCAAACGAAAGGTAATTAAATTCTACACAATATAAAAGGAAAAAAGACACGGATTGGTCGAAAGACAACGAAGTTATAAGCGTTTGAAGGTGCAAGGGTTTGAAAAGCGCTTTACATGAAAAAAACGTTAATATCTCCGAGACTAGTAGAGCTAGAAGGACACCAAGGGCAACAAACGAAAGGAAATTAAATTTGCGACACCAAACATGGGGGTCAAATCGAAGATCGGACGAAAGACAAAAAAGTTATAAGCGTTTGAAGGTGCAAAAGTTGAAAAAAGTGATACACATACGTGTATCGGCCATATTGCCCTTTTGCGTACCTCGGATCGAAATGCCATGTATGGACGAAAGATAGTCCTTAGGACGATAAACATTCGTGCCGAACATTGCTTTCCGCTAGCTCGTACGGAAAAGTGAGTTTTTGGGCAAGAGGCAGTTTACCATGCATATTTACCTCGCCTTTTGCTTACCATGCATATTAACCTTGCTTTTTGGCCAAATCCCCCAATATCGTCTCCGCGTTACCAGTTAGCGCTTCCAAGTGTTCGGAGCAAAGTTTCAACATGATAAGTACTTGCCAAAACGGTGCTTGCCATGCCGGTCCGGGAATTACACTTGGTGGCGCATTTTGTGCACACTTTTTGTCACACACGTGTATCGGCCATATCGCCCTTTTGCGTACCTCGGATCGAAATGCCGTATATGGACAAAAGATAGGCCTTGTGGCGATAAACATTCGTGCTGAACATTGCTTTCCGCTAGCTCGTAAGGAAAAGTGAGTTTTTGGGCATATGGCAGTTTACCATGCATATTTACCTCGCCTTTTGCTTACCATGCATATTAACCTTGCCTTTCCTCCTTGCCCTCTCAACGGTGCGAGGGTGAGTGGGTGGGTTTGGGAGGAAGGGAGGCTGTCGTTGCTGGGGCCCTGCACTACCCACGGGGGGTACCTGGGCATCAGCTGGGCTAAAAACACCGTTACCACCATTGTTCCCTTAATCTTGGGCCGAAAAACTGCTTTTTGGGACAGAAAATTAAATTGTTCCCCATTGACAAAAATTTAATTTGTTCCCCATTGACAGAAACTTAAATTTTTGTGGTACTAAAGTTGTTCACTCATTATTTCATTAGTTTTACTTCGATTCACTTGCGGTTTTCGCCAATTTTTTTTTTTTTATATTTTTCCGCGTCATTTGCCAACTCAAACGACCGCAAAATCATGAAAAACTTTTCCGAGAATTTTCCTACTTGTAAGGTACCTTGAGCTGTTTTGGCCATACTGCGGTGCACAACATGAATCACCGATAACTCAACTTTGAAGGCCAGCTACCGCCTTGACCCTGCGTTTATTTTTTGTTGGGCATATTACGCACTAATTATAAATGTTCTACGTCAACTTGCTCTCTCTTCTTCAACTTGCCTGTATTCTTGGTCAAAGTCCCATTTCATTAGTGCAATTAATTAGTGCAAAAAGCAACGTTCGGGACGAATGTTGTTCTTTCAGGTTTTCGGCTTAGTTGTAGATCGTGACGAGGTGACAATATTTGCTTATTATTCATTTTTCCCTCCGATCCCTCTTACCCCCCGAAAGTCGTGCTAAAAGTGCACTTTGTGCGACTTAGTTCCCTAATTCTGTGGTCATCAACCAATAGCTTCGTGTTCTTTCAAGTTAGCTTATTCAAACTTAGAGGTTTGAGTGAGTTTCGGATTTTTAAGATATTAAACGTTCTTTATTTCGATTTCATCAAATTTTCTTTTGCTTTTTTTTAATGTTTATAATCAAATGTCATTTTACCAGTATAAACTTCTTACATTTTTAAATATTGAAGCCTTATTAAAAATTCAACTAAAATAGGGATGAAACGGGGAATTTTGAATGATAATTTTTGAATACAAAAGAAATGGTAAAAAAATGGTCTTTCAAAAATAAGAATAAACACCCAAAGTGCGGCAATCCACGTTTTCTTGTTTTTAAGGAACTCAACGATCAGGTGATGCGGACGGATCGTCTTTAATCAGCTTTACTCCAACATTTCTAAAATCATTAAAAAAAAAACGATTATGAGAATTGCATATGGTATTTTAATCGAATTTGATTATGAAAAAAAAATAGCAAAGACCTATTTACAAACCTTTTGAGCAACAAAGACTACGAGTCAATTTTCCCCTTGGCCTTCAGCTGCACGTATCTTAGATAAACCTTCGCTTTCTGCTTTGGAAGCGTTTTCAAAAATTGTTTAAGTTCGGCGAAGTATTGTTGCTGCATGTCTTTCCTATTTCTTGCGATGATTTGCTTTGAGGCATTTGAAAGCTTTTTAAATGACTCACGCAGACTGCTTGCTTTCCCAGTGTAAATGAATCGTGCAAAAAACTCAAGCGATGTTCTGTGAAATACAATTTGGGAATGATTTGGTTTTGCACTTGACGACATATAAAAGTACACGTTGTTGTGGCATTCTTACCTTGGTGGAAGGGTGGGTTCCCGCAACCTACCGCTGTTTGGAGTTTTTTTTCCTTTAAACGTCGCTCCAGGCCTATTACGAATGAGTTAGTAAAAAGAAGTAGTGTTTAAAAAATATACATCAGCATCTGGACCAAACAACTTCTCTTACCGTTCCTTGCCACTCTTTTCGTGAATAAGTGTTTCTTTCAAAAGGCGTATGTATTCATTTCTTGCATGATCAGATAGGCTTTCAATATATTGTGGCGCCTCCTGCAGGAAAAGTTCTTGCGCGTTATTCTTCACTGTTTCAATGATGCTCTTTAGTCGTCTTGACAGCCCCTCAAAGGTTTTTGTGCACTCCATCGGATCACCAAAATAGAGAAACTGGTTATAAAATTGAAGCAAATTGCTGTTGGAAATAGGCAGAAATAGTTTAGTATTGTGTAACGGACCATTTTCGACGCAAAAACGTTTTTTCAAAAAATACCTTGGTGGTGGCTCAAGAAAATGTGATGAATATAGCATCTGTGCCGGACTGGTAACCCTTAAAATATAAAAAAAAAAATATGTTTGTCAATCTAAGCAATGAAACATTCAAAACATAGTTGCACACCAGCGTGCTAAAGAACTGTTCAATGTTTTTACTGAACGCCTTCATTGTACAAAACATTTCTATCTTTAGCGAACCAATGTTGCTTTGCATGCGAAAACACATCGCAATGAAAGCTTCAATTTATTAAAACGAAAAACTTACGTTTCTGCTTGCCTGTCAGATGATGCAGTTGAATGGGTATCGCTGCTGATAGCACAGCGCATTGACTGCACGTAGTGTGTCAGCATTTGCTGGTGGCGAGGCTTTTTCTCTGACGGGAGCAAGTCGATGTAGTCAGCCATTTTTGAAACAAACGCTGCTTGTTTTTTGCTGAGCTCGGTTTGCAGCGCTTGTTTTTGTGCGGCAGTCAATTCCTTATACTGCTTAATGGCTGCCTTGCGCCACGCAACCGCCGGAATTGATTTGTTTTTATTGGAAAACTTGTGCATAAAATATTCACTCAGTTGAAGTGGCACGTATTTTGGCTTCTCAGCATTTTTGTTATCCATTTTTTTCGTCGTCGTACTGAAAAAAAAACAAAACAATTAGATTACACAACAAAAAACCATCGTTTTAAATATAAACAGTTATAAGAGCATCTTTCAACGCTGCTCGATATATGCAGGCCAATTCTATATATTTTCCTGTCCCACATAGACCCTTAACTATGACCAGGGGGGAAATAGGTGGGGCTTGGGTTTGAGCGGGGGTGTAGGGTGTGTTCTGGTGAAACCAGAGTGGTCACTTGCCCGGCACCGAGGCTCAAACCAGTTTTCCCCCCACTTTCATGTTGTTTCCTGCACTTGCTCGAAACTTTCGAGCAGAATCGAGCAGTCGCTGTGCTGGTTGGGCGTGCCGGTCCGGAAAAACCCATGGTGTTAAATTTTTTTTTGTCAAAATTCTAGTTTAAAGCAAATTCTTCTGTGGTTTTCACTGCAATATCCTTTACAACACATCATTGAGCACTTAAAAAAAAAATTATCAACTTTGCTTGACCACATGTCATGTTTTTAATGTATTGCAACTAGTGTCACCCGATGTGCCGATTTTGAATCAATATCCGATTCGGCAAATCTTTACCGCTTTGGAAGCGATTTTTACTAAAAATTCACTCACTTTTATGAAATCACTTGAGTTTTTCACTTTCTTCACTTTTCACGTTTCTGCTCGGAGTCGTCCGTACTGCTCGGAGGTCGGAAGCAAAAGAGAATCTACCTCGTGGTCGATTCTGACAGATGTCATTTTTCATGGTGCTTAAGACTTAAGGTAGGGTTAGCATAAGATACTTGAACTAGAGGTAAAAACATGATCAAGGTGTCTAGGAACTTCTGGACTATTCGGTTATCAAACCGGCCCTGCTGGCAAATCAAGCACTCGAATCTCGCCCTCCTGTCCACCGGAGTACTCGAATTTTTCGAGCAAAGTCGAACAAGCACGAATAGTGTAGGAAAGATGGTTTTAAATGTCCGTGATGCACGAGTGACCAATGTTGGTGTGGCCAAACATACCCCATCCACCCCGTAGCCCCACATCTTACCGCCCTGCACCCATGACAACTTTGGAGATGGTTCGAAGCACTTTTTATGTAATTCCAACCAAACCAAAACAAATTCCTAGGTGGTTCGAAGCACTTTTTACGTAATTTCAACCACACCAAAACAACTTAGAAGATGGTTCGAAGCACTTTCTACGTATTTCAAACAACACCAAAACAATTTTGAAGGTGGTTCGGAGCACTTTTTACGTATTCCCAACCACACTAAAACAACTTTGAAGGTGGTTCGGAGCTTTTTTTAAATTCTCGACCACATCAAAACAACTTCCTAGGTGGTTCGAAGCACTTTTTACGTAATTCCAACCAAACTAAAACAACTTTGGAGATGGTTCGAAGAACTTTCTACGTAATTGCAACCACACCAAAACAACTTCCTTGGTGGTTCGAAGCACTTTTAACGTATTCCCGACCACACTCAAAAAACTTTGGAGATGGTATAAATGAACGAAAAATAGGCCTCGTGGCGATAAACATTTGTGCCGAACATTGCTTTCTGCTAGCTCGTACGGAAAAGTGAGTTATTGGGCAAAAGGCAGTTTACCATGCATATTTACCTCGCCTTTTGGCCAAATCCCCGAATATCGTCTCCGCGTTACCAGTTAGCGCTTCCAAGTATCCAAAGCAAAGTTCCAACATGATAAATACTTGCCAAAACGGTGCTTGCCATGCCGTTAAGGGAATTACACGCGGTGGCGCATTTTGTGCACACTTTTTGTCACATACGTGTATCGGCCATATCGCCCTTTTGCGTACCTCGGATCGAAATGCCGTATATGGACGAAAGATAGGCCTTGTAGAGATAAACATTCGTGCGGAACATTGCTTTCCGCTAGCTCGTACGGAAAAGTGAATCTTTGGGCAAGAGGCAGTTTACCATGCATATTTACCTTGCCTTTTGCTCACCATGCATATTAACCTTGCCTTTTACCCAAATCCCCTAATATCGTCTCCGCGTTACCAGTTAGCGCTTGCAAGTGTTCGGATCAAAGTTCCAATAAGATAAGTACTTGCCAAAACGGTGCTTGCCATGCCGTTAAGGGAATTACACGCGGTGGCGCATTTTGTGCACACTTTTTGTCACATACGTGTATCGGCCATATCGCCCTTTTGCGTACCTCGGATTGAAATGCCGTATATGGACGAAAGATAGGCCTTGTAGAGATAAACATTCGTGCGGAACATTGCTTTCCGCTAGCTCGTACGGAAAAGTGAATCTTTGGGCAAGAGGCAGTTTACCATGCATATTTACCTTGCCTTTTGCTCACCATGCATATTAACCTTGCCTTTTGCCCAAATCCCCTAATATCGTCTCCGCGTTACCAGTTAGCGCTTGCAAGTGTTCGGATCAAAGTTCCAATAAGATAAGTACTTGCCAAAACGGTGCTTGCCATGCCGTTAAGGGAATTACACTTGGTGGCGCATTTTGTGCACACGTTTTGTCACATACGTGTATCGGCCATATTGCCCTTTTGCGTACCTCGGATCGAAATGCCATGAATGAACGAAAGATAGTCCTTGAGACGATAAACATTCGTGCGGAACATTGCTTTCCGCTAGCTGATACGGAAAAGTGAGTTTTTGGTCAAAAGGCAGTTTACCATGCATATTTACCTCGCCTTTTGCTCACCATGCATATTAACCTTGCCTTTTTGCCAAATCCCCGAATATCGTCTCCGCGTTACCAGTAAGCGCTTTCAAGTGTTCGTATCAAAGTTCCAACATGATAAGTACTTGCCAAAACGGTGCTTGCCATTCCGGTCCAAGAATTACACACGGTGGCGCATTTTGTGCACACTTTTTGTCACATACGTGTATCGGCCATATCGCCCTTTTGCGTACCTCGGATCGAAATGCCGTATATGGACGAAAGATAGGCCTCGTGGCGATAAACATTCGTGCTGAACATTGCTTTCCGCTAGCTCGTACGGAAAAGTGAGTTTTTGGGCAAGAGGCAGTTTACCATGCATATTTACCTTGCCTTTTGCTCACCATGCATATTAACCGTGCCTTTCCCCCTTGCCCCGTCAACGTTGCGTGGGTGAGGGGGTGGGTTAGGGAGGAAGGGAGGTGGTCGTGGCTGGGGTGCTGCACTTCCCACGTGGGGTACCTGGGCATCAGCTGGGCTCAAAACACCGTTACCACCAACCTTCGCTTAAGCTTGGGCCGAAAAACTGCTTGTTGGGACAGAAATTCTAATTGTCCCCCATTGACAGGAATTTAATTTTATCCCCATTGTTAGAAAAATTAATTTTCTGGTGCTAAAGTTTTACACTCATTGTTTCGTCAGTTTTGCTTCGATCCACTTGCGGTTTGCGAAAAAATTTTGTTTTATTTTTCTGCGTCTTTCGCAAACTGACAAGACCGTAAAATCGTGAAAAATTTTCCGAGAATTTTCCTGCTTGTAAGGTATCTTGAGCTGTTTTTGCCATACTTAGGTGCAAACCATGAATCACCGATAACTCAACTTTTAAGGCCAGCTACCACCTTGACCCTGCTTACTTTTTTGTTGGCCATACCACGCGCTAATTAAAAATGTTCTACGTCAACTTGCTATCTCTTCTTCAACTTGCCGGTATTCTTGGTCAAAGTCCCATTTCATTAGTATGAGGACGCATTTTGCTCTATGTTTCACTGGACTTGCTGATTTTTTGTTCACATTTTTCCTTAATGGTCGCACTCAAGACTATTCTAATTCACTTCCTTTTTCGTCGCTAATTAGCAAACCTTCCAAATAATAATTCATGAAAGGTACCTAACCTTGGTACACCAAGTGTACGCCAAGAACGATCATCAGGCCATATGACCAACTTGCAGCTCTCTGACCAGGTTGTCCCCATGTAATAAGAGTTTCGTAAACGCCCATCTAATTTAAAAATAGTTTTCGCTTAACAGCTATCTCATAGCACCTGGGCGGTATTCGTGGTTCAAGTGTGATTTTGGAAAGTGCCGGCCAAGGCGCATTTTGTGCACACTTTTTGTCACATACGTGTATCGGCCATATCGCCCTTTTGCGTACCTCGGATCGAAATGCCATGATTGGACGAAAGATAGTCCTTGAGACGATAAACATTTGTGCGGAACATTGCTTTCCGCTAGCTCGTACGGAAAAGAGAAATTTTTAGCAAAAGGCAGCTTACCATGCATATATACCTCGCCTTTTGCTCACCATGCATATTAACCTTGCGTTTTGCCCAAATCCCCGAATATCGTCTTCGCGTTACCAGTTAGCGCTTTCATGTGTTCAGATCGAAGTTCCAACATGATAAGTACTTGCCAAAACGGTGCTTGCCATGCCGTAAAGGGAATTACACTTTTTGGCGCATTTTGTGCACACTTTTTGTCACATACTTGTATCAGCCATATCGCCCTTTTGCGTACCTCGGATCGAAATGCCATGTATGAACAAAAGATAGTCCTTGAGACGATAAACATTCGTGTCGAACATTGCTTTCCGCTAGCTAGTACGGAAAAGTGAGTTTTTGGGCAGAAGGCAGTTTACCATGCATATTTACCTCGTCTCTTGCTCACCATGCATATTAACCTTGCCTGTTGCCCAAACCCCCGAATATCGTCTCCGCGTTACCAGTTAGCGCTTCCAAGTGTCCAAAGCAAAGTTCCATCATGATAAGTACTTGCCAAAACAGTGCTTGCCATGCCGTTAAGGGAATTACACTTGGTGGCGCATTTTGTGCACACTTTTTGTCACATACGTGTATCGGCCATATTGCCCTTTTGCGTACCTCGGATCGAAATGCCATGTTTGGACGAAAGATAGGCTTTGTGGTGATGAACATTCGTGCCGAACATTGTTTTCCGGTAGCTCGTACGAAAAAGTGAGTTTTTGGGCAAAAGGCAGTTTACCATGAATATTTACCTCGCCTTTTGCTCACCATGCATATTAACCTTGCCTTCTGGCTAAATCCCCGATTATCGTCTCCGCGTTACCAGATAGCGCTTCCAAGTGCCCAAAGCAAAGTTCCAACATGATAAGTACTTGCCAAAACGGTGCTTGCCATGCCGGTCAGGGAATTTCACGCGGTGGCGCATTTTGTGCACACTTTTTGTCACATACGTGTATCGGCCATATCGCCCTTTTGCGTACCTCGGATCGAAATGCCGTATATGAACGAAAGATAGACCTCGTGGCAATAAACAATCGCGCCGAACATTGCTTTCTGGTAGCTCGTACGGAAAAGTGAGTTTTTGGGCAAAAGGCAGTTTACCATGCATATTTACCTCGCCATAGGGCCATGTTTGCGCCACGATCGGTCAACGACACAAATGACCTACTTTAATTCTTTCCCAGGAAACATTTGTTCCATTGCGTACTAGCACAAAAGCGCAGCATGAAGTAAGCAAGCTGACCGTGAATTATCGCGTTGGTTCTATAAAGGTCCAGGTCGCTCGGTGCACTCGTTGCGTGGTTAGAATTCGGCGGAAAAAGAACCGTGAGTATGATTTACGCGTCGCCGTTAACACATTGGTGGCATTGACCTTCCAGGAGAAAATGGTTCGCTTCGGTAGCATTCCGGTTGCGGTGTGCTTGGCGAATACGTTGGCCTACTTAAATTCGGGGAAAAATAAACCGTTGGTTAAACTAGGTCCCGGCCATATCCTCCTCTTTAACTGCTTCGTTTACTAACACCAATGGAATGGATTGCCCTTGAATGTAGAGTAATGGTTTAACTAGCTAAGCAAAAGCGAAACGTTAGCAGGTTTTTGTATCACCATTTTGTAAATACTTTATGCGCATTTTATGAACACAAAAAAAAAAGTGAAAACGAAGTGTGGCACATTTGGCGTCACGGGGCGTAGTCGCAGGTGCTAACCCATTGTTTTTGTGAAAACAAAATTTATTCGAACAACCCAGCAAAACGTCTATAAAAAGACGCTTAAATTTATTTTGAATTGAAATCCGCAAACCGCAGTTCGATCGGATGGGATTTGAGAGAAAGAGAAGCAAAAAACTGGTGTTTGGACACGTGGTTCGGGAAAAAATGGTCGCAAAAAATTTTCGAGTTCACAGTCGATCCAAACACCAATAGACGCGCAAAATTATTTTAAAATTTTTAGTAAAAACCGCAGCCCAATTGCGGAAAAATTGACGAAGATTTTAGCAAAAAACTTAATGACGTCCGGAATGTTCGGTGGTCAAATCGGCCTTGCTGGCAAATCAACCACTCGAATCTAGCTGTGTGTAGCCCGCTGTCAACCGAAGTACTCGAATTTTTCGAGCAAAGTCGAGCAAGCACATAAAGTGTAGGAAAGATGGTTTTAAATGTCGGTGGTGCAAAAGGGACCAACGTTGGTGCGCCCGAACATACCCCAACCACCCCTTACCCCCCACATCTTACCGCCCTGCACCCTCGAACTCACTCCGCGGGATAATTTACCGTAACCATGAACGCAATCCGCGGTACGTCGGTCGGCTAAACGGCTAAGTTGTAGATCGTGACGAGGTGAGACTATTTGCTTATTTTTCATTTTTCCCTCCGATCCCTCTTACCCCCCGCAAATCGTCCTACAAAGTGCACTTTGGCCGACTAAGTTCCCAAATTTTGTGGTCATCAACCAATATCTTCGTGTTCTTTCAAGTTAGCTTATTCAAACTTAAGGGTTTGAGTGAGTTTCGGATTTCTAAAATAATAAATGATCTTTGTTTCGATTTCATCAAATTTTCTTTTGCATTTTTTTTATGTTAATAATCAAATGTCATTTTACCAGTATAAACTTCTCACTTTTTAAAATATTGAAGCCTTATTAAAAATTCAACTAAAATAGGGATGAAACGGGGAATTTTGAATGGTGATTATTTAATAAAAAAGAAATGGTAAAAAAATGGTCTTTTAAAAATGAGGTTTTACACCCAAAGTGCGGCAGTCCACGTTTTCTTATTTTTAAGGAACTCAACGTTCAGATGATGCGGACGTATCGTCTTTGATCAGCTTTACTCCAACATTTCTAAAATCATTTGAAAAAAAAAACGATTATGAGAATTGCATATGGTATTTTAATCGAATTTGATAATGAAAAAAAAAACAGAAAAAACCTATTTACAAACCTTTTGAGTAACAAAGACTACAAGTCAATTTTCCACTTGGCCTTCAGCTGCACGTATCTTAGATATACCTTTGCTTTCTGCTTTGGAAGCATACTCAAAAATTTTTTAAGGTCGGCGAAGTATTGTTTCTGCATGTCTTTTCTGTTTCTTGCGATGATTTGCTTTGAGGCATTCGAAAGCTTTTTAAATGACTCCCGCAGACTGCTTGCTTTCCCAGTGTAAATGAATCGTGCAAAAAACTCAAGCGATGTTCTGTGAAATACAATTTGGGAATGATTTGGTTTTGTACTTGATGACATATAAAAGTACACGTTGTTGTGGCATTCTTACCTTGGTGGAAGGGTGGGTTCCCGCAGCCTACCGCTGTTTGGAGTTTTTTTTCCTTTAAACATCGCGCCAGGCCTATTACGAATGAGTTAGTAAAAAGAAGTAGTTTTAAAAAAATATTCATCAGCATCTGGACCAAACAACTTCTCTTACCGTTCCTTGCCACTCCTTTCGTGAATAAGTGTTTCTTTCAAAAGGCGTATGTATTCATTTCTCGCATGATCAGATAGGCTTTCAATATATTGTGGCGCCTCCTGCAGGAAAAGTTCTTGCGCGTTATTCTTCACTGTTTCAATGATGCTCTTTAGTCGTCTTGACAGCCCCTCAAAGGTTTTTGTGCACTCCATCGGATCACCAAAATAGAGAAACTGGTTATAAAATTGAAGCAAATTGCTGTTGGAAATAGGCAGAAATAGTTTAGTATTGTGTAACGGACCATTTTCGACGCAAAAACGTTTTTTCAAAAAATACCTTGGTGGTGGCTCAAGAAAATGTGATGAATATAGCATCTGTGCCGGACTGGTAACCCTTAAAATATAAAAAAAAAAATATGTTTGTCAATCTAAGCAATGAAACATTCAAAACATAGTTGCACACCAGCGTGCTAAAGAACTGTTCAATGTTTTTACTGAACGCCTTCATTGTACAAAACATTTCTATCTTTAGCGAACCAATGTTGCTTTGCATGCGAAAACACATCGCAATGAAAGCTTCATTTTATTAAAACGAAAAACTTACGTTTCTGCTTGCCTGTCAGATGATGCAGTTGAATGGGTATCGCTGCTGATAGCACAGCGCATTGACTGCACGTAGTGTGTCAGCATTTGCTGGTGGCGAGGCTTTTTCTCTGACGGGAGCAAGTCGATGTAGTCAGCCATTTTTGAAACAAACGCTGCTTGTTTTTTGCTGAGCTCGGTTTGCAGCGCTTGTTTTTGTGCGGCAGTCAATTCCTTATACTGCTTAATGGCTGCCTTGCGCCACGCAACCGCCGGAATTGATTTGTTTTTATTGGAAAACTTGTGCATAAAATATTCGCTGAGTTGAAGTGGCACGTATTTTGGCTTCTCAGCATTTTTGTTATCCATTTTTTTCGTCGTCGTACTGAAAAAAAAACAAAACAATTAGATTACACAACAAAAAACCATCGTTTTAAATATAAACAGTTATAAGAGCATCTTTCAACGCTGCTCGATATACGCAGGCAAATTTTTTATTTATTTCCTGCCCCAGATAGATACTTGACTAAGGCCTTGGGGGAAAACAGGTGGGTTTTGGGTTTGAGGGGGGTGAAGGGTGTGTTCTGGTAAAACCAGGGTGGTCACTTGCCCGGTACCGGAGCTCAAACCAGTTTTCCCCCAACTTCCATGTTGTTTCCCGCACTTGCTCGAATTTATCGAGCCGTCTCGAGCAGTCGCTGTGTTGGTTGGGTGAGCCGACCGGGAAAAACCCAATGTATTAAAACTGGTTTACTCGCCACAATTCCAATTTAAACTCAATTTTGCCGCGGTTTTCAGTTAAAGATCCCAAATATTTTTGCGCATCTTTAAATTTGCAATTTATAATGGATCATTAAAAAAAAATTATAATTATTTCTTGACCACTTGTCACTTCCCCAGTTTTAGTCTATCTATCGTTGCCGTAAATCCACCGATTGCATTACGGTTTGCAAAAATCGTTCGCAAATAACTTTTCGCGTCTTTTAACATTTTAAATGGTGCGAGAACCGAAAATTTTTTGCACACCATTTTCGACACGGTTACGATTCCTGTGCTGCCTTCGGCCAAGATTAAAAAATTTGGACCCTTTCTTCTCAAATTTTGATTCTAGATGGGTTCCGGCACTCGGCTCTTGTTCATGCCGAAAACCTACCGATTCCTGTTTGGCTTTTTGCTTAGAAATTCGAAAATGAAATCTTCTCGCTAACCGGTGCACATTTTAATGGAGAAACTAAGATTTAAACCGTGAAAAAATATACGTCGGATTTTTGGCGGTAAAGGGTGTCAAAATTAATGAAATTGGAACGCTTTTTACAGCCTTTGTCGCCAATTTAGCGAAAGTGTGCTTTCCACTGTTTTCACGCTATTTTCACCGCGCATTCACTGATTTGAGCGCTGCTTACACTTATTACCTCCATGTTTGCCTGGATCTGGACACTTTATTATTAAAAATCCATGAAGCTCGAAATTACACAGCGGGTCAGAAAATGGGCCGATTTTTAATAAAAAGCAGTTTTTACATTTCTCCACCGATTCAAAAGCAGTTTTCACTGAAAATCCACTTTTTTTAGGAAGCACTTCCATTTTGCTGTGTTAAATCCAAGTTCTATCCGTTTTCTATTGTTTTTGCCAGAAAACCACTTCGCGTATTAAACAAAAACCAACATTATTTTATCTTCTTACTTACCTTTTCTAAACTCACTTTACTTTTCACTTCACGTGTGTTTTTCACTTAACAATGATGCGTTCGTTCTGATCCGAGGTCGCTTGCAGAATAGAATCCACCACGTGGTCTTTTCTGACAGATGTCATAATTCAAGATGCTTAAGACTTAAGGTAGGGTTTGCATAAGATATTTGACCTAGAGGTATGTATATGGTCAAGGATCCTAAGGCAGCGTCCACACGGCATCGTAGCGAAGCGATTTTGACACTCCATCGTAGTGTTAATAATGGTCGAGAGGCCTTAGCCACGGTCAAAAAAAATAGGCAGTCGGAAAATTGGACTTAAAGTTTTACACGATTTTCCGGTCGTGTGAGATGGAAAACGACGCCTAAAATAAAAGAAAGTTTTAAGTGCAATTTGCGAACAAATCGGTGGAAAATTGACCAAACGGCGAATGAAAAACGTTTTGACAACTTTTCAGTCGGAAAATTCGACAAAAAGTTTTTCACGACTTTCCGGTCGTGTGAGATGGCAAACGACGCGGAAAAATATAAGAAATTTTTTTTTGCAATTTGCGAACAAATCGGTGGAAAATTGACCAAACGGCGAGTGAAAAACTATTTGACAACTTGTCAGTCCGAAAATTCTAGGAAAAGTTTTTCACGATTTTCCGGTCGTGTGAGTTATCAAACGATGCGGTAAAATAAAAGAAAATTTTTGGTGCAATTTGCGAACAAATCGGTGGAAAGCTGACCAAACGGCGAATGAAAAACTTTTTGACAGCTTGTCAGTCGGAAAATTCTAGGAAAAATTTTTCACGATTTTACGGTCTTGTCAGTTTGCGAAAGACGCAGAAAAATAAAACAAAATTTTTTCGCAAACCGCAAGTGGATCGAAGCAAAACTGACGAAACAATGAGTGAAAAACTTTAGCACCAGAAAATTAATTTTTCTAACAATGGGGATAAAATTAAATTCCTGTCAATGGGGGACAATTAGAATTTCTGTCCCAACAAGCAGTTTTTCGGCCCAAGCTTAAGCGAAGGTTGGTGGTAACGGTGTTTTGAGCCCAGCTGATGCCCAGGTACCCCACGTGGGAAGTGCAGCACCCCAGCCACGACCACCTCCCTTCCTCCCTAACCCACCCCCTCACCCACGCAACGTTGACGGGGCAAGGGGGAAAGGCACGGTTAATATGCATGGTGAGCAAAAGGCAAGGTAAATATGCATGGTAAACTGCCTCTTGCCCAAAAACTCACTTTTCCGTACGAGCTAACGGAAAGCAATGTTCAGCACGAATGTTTATCGCAACGAGGCCTATCTTTCGTCCATATACGGCATTTCGGTCCGAGGTACGCAAAAGGGCGATATGGCCGATACACGTATGTGACAAAAAGTGTGCACAAAATGCGCCACCGCGTGAAATTCCCGGACCGGCATGGCAAGCACTGTTTTGGCAAGTACTTATCATGTTGAAACTTTGCTCCGAACACTTGGAAGCGCTAACTGGTAACGCGGAGACGATATTCGGGGATTTGGGCAAAAGGCAAGGTAAATATGCATGGTGAGCAAAAGGCGAGGTAAATTTGCATGGTAAACTGCCTTTTGCCCAAAAACTCACTTTTCCGTACGAGCTAACGGAAAGCAATGTTCAGCACGAATGTTTATCGCCACGAGGCCTATCTTTCGTCCATATACGGCATTTCGATCCGAGGTACGCAAAAGGGCGATATGGCCGATACACGTATGTGACAAAAAGTGTGCACAAAATGCGCCACCGCGTGAAATTCCCGGACCGGCATGGCAAGCACCGTTTTGGCAAGTACTTATCTTGTTGGAACTTTGATCCGAACACTTGGAAGCGCTAACTGGTAACGCGGAGACGATACTCGGGGATTTGGGCAAAAGGCAAGGTTAATATGCATGGTGAGCAAAAGGCGAGGTAAATATGCATGGTAAACTGCCTTTTCCCCAAAAACTTACTTTTCCGTACGAGCTAGTGGAAAGCAATAATCGGCACGAATGTTTATCGCCACGAGGCCTATCTTTTGTCCATACACGGCATTTCGATCCGAGGTACGCAAAAGGGCGATATGGCCGATACACGTATGTGACAAAAAGTGTGCACAAAATGCGCCACCAAGTGTAATTCCCTGACCGGCATGGCAAGCACCGTTTTGGCAAGAACTTATCATGTTGGAACTTTGCTTTGGACACTTGGAAGCGCTAACTGGTAACGCGGAGATGATATTCGGGGATTTCGGCAAAAGGCAAGGTTAATATTCATGGTGAGCAAAAGGCGAGGTAAATATGCATGGTAAACTTCCTTTTGCCAAAAAACTTACTTTTTCTTACGAGTTAGCGGTAAGCAATAATCGGCACGAATAATAATCTTCACAAGGCCTATCTTTTGTCCATATTCGGCATTTCGATCCGAGGTACGCAAACGGGCGATATGGCCGATACACGCATGTGAAAAAAAGTGTGCACAAAATGCGCCACCGCGTGAAATTCCCGGACCGGCATGGCAAGCACCGTTTTGGCAAGTACTTATCATGTTGAAACTTTGCTCCGAACACTTGGAAGCGCTTACTGGTAATGCGGAGACGATACTCGGGGATTTGGGCAAAAGGCAAGGTTAATATGCATGGTAAGCAAAAGGCGAGGTAAATATGCATGGTAAACTGCCTTTTGACCAAAAACTCACTTTTCCGTACCAGCTAGCGGTAAGCAATGTTCCGCACGAATGTTTATCGTCTCAAGGACTATCTTTCGTCCATACATGGCATTTCGATCCGAGGTACGCAAAAGGGCAATATGGCCGATACACGCATGTGAAAAAAAGTGTGCACAAAATGCGCCACCGCGTGTAATTCCCTGACCGGCATGGCAAGCACCGTTTTGGCAAGAACTTATCATGTTGGAACTTTGCTTTGGACACTTGGAAGCGCTTACTGGTAACGCGGAGATGATATTCGGGGATTTCGGCAAAAGGCAAGGTTAATATTCATGGTGAGCAAAAGGCGAGGTAAATATGCATGGTAAACTTCCTTTTGCCAAAAAACTTACTTTTTTTTACGAGTTAGCGGTAAGCAATAATCGGCACGAATAATAATCTTCACAAGGCCTATCTTTCGTCCATATACGGCATTTCGATCCGAGGTACGCAAAAGGGCGATATGGCCGATACACGTATGTGACAAAAAGTGTGCACAAAATGCGCCACCAAGTGTAATTCCCTGACCGGCATGGCAAGCACCGTTTTGGCAAGAACTTATCATGTTGGAACTTTGCTTTGGACACTTGGAAGCGCTAACTGGTAACGCGGAGATGATATTCGGGGATTTCGGCAAAAGGCAAGGTTAATATTCATGGTGAGCAAAAGGCGAGGTAAATATGCATGGTAAACTGCCTTTTGACCAAAAACTCACTTTTCCGTACCAGCTAGCGGTAAGCAATGTTCCGCACGAATGTTTATCGCAACGAGGCCTATCTTTTGTCGTACATGGCATTTCGATCCGAGGTACGCAAAAGGGCAATATGGCCGATAGACGTATGTGACAAAAAGTGTGCACAAAATGCGCCACCAAGTGTAATTCCCTTAACGGCATGGCAAGCACAGTTTTGGCAAGTACTTATCTTGTTGTAACTTTGTTCCGAACACTTGGAAGCGCTAACTGGTAACGCGGAGACGATATTAGGGGATTTGGGCAAAAGGCAAGGTTAATATGCATGGTGAGCAAAAGGCGAGGTAAATATGCATGGTAAACTGCCTTTTGACCAAAAACTCACTTTTCCGTACCAGCTAGCGGAAAGCAATGTTCCGCACGAATGTTTATCACCACAAGGCCTATCTTTTGTCGTACATGGCATTTCGATCCGAGGTACGCAAAAGGGCAATATGGCCGATAGACGTATGTGACAAAAAGTGTGCACAAAATGCGCCACCAAGTGTAATTCCCTTAACGGCATGGCAAGCACTGTTTTGGCAAGTACTTATCATGTTGGAACTTTTCTCCGAACACTTGGAAGCGCTAACTGGTAACGCGGAGACGATATTCGGTGATTTGGCCAAAAGGCAAGGTTAATATGCATGGTGAGCAAAAGGCGAGGTAAATTTGCATGGTAAACTGCCTTTTGACCAAAAACTCACTTTTTCCGTACGAGCTAGCGGCAAGCAATGTTCGGCACGAATGTTTATCGCTCTGAGGCCTATCTTTCGTCCATACATGGCATTTCGATCCGAGGTACGCAAAAGGGCAATATGGCCGATACACGTATGTGACAAAAAGTGTGCACAAAATGCGCCACCAAGTGTAATTCCCTTACCGGCATGGCAAGCACCGTTTTGGCAAGTACTTATCTTGTTGTAACTTTGTTCCGAACACTTGGAAGCGCTAACTGGTAACGCGGAGACGATATTAGGGGATTTATGCAAAAGGCAAGGTTAATATGCATGGTGAGCAAAAGGCGAGGTAAATATGCATGGTAAACTGCCTTTTGACCAAAAACTCACTTTTCCGTACCAGCTAGCGGAAAGCAATGTTCCGCACGAATGTTTATCACCACAAGGCCTATCTTTTGTCGTACATGGCATTTCGATCCGAGGTACGCAAAAGGGCAATATGGCCGATAGACGTATGTGACAAAAAGTGTGCACAAAATGCGCCACCAAGTGTAATTCCCTTAACGGCATGGGAAGCACCGTTTTGGCAAGTATTTATCATGTTGGAACTTTGCTTTGGATACTTGGAAGCGCTAACTGGTAACGCGGAGACGATATTCGGGGATTTGGCCAAAAGGCGAGGTAAATATGCATGGTGAGCAAAAGGCAAGGTAACTATGCATGGTAAACTGCCTCTTGCCCAAAAACTCACTTTTCCGTACGATCTAGCGGAAAGTTATGTTCGGCACGAATGTTTATCTTTACAAGGCCTATCTTTCGTCCATATACGGCATTTCGATCTGAGATACGGAAAAGGGCGATATGGCCGATACACGTATGTGACAAAAAGTGTGCACAAAATGCGCCACCGTGTGTAATTCTTGGACCGGAATGGCAAGCACCGTTTTGGCAAGTACTTATCATGTTGGAACTTTGATACGAACACTTGAAAGCGCTTACTGGTAACGCGGAGACGATATTCGGGGATTTGGCAAAAAGGCAAGGTTAATATGCATGGTGAGCAAAAGGCGAGGTAAATATGCATGGTAAACTGCATCTTGCCCTAAAACTCACTTTTCTGTACGAGCTAGCGGGAAGCAATGTTCGGAACGAATGTTTATCGCCACAAGGCCTATCTTTCGTCCATATACGGCATTGCGATCCGAGGTACGGAAAAGGGCGATATGGCCGATACACGTACGAGACAAAAAGTGTGCACAAAATGCGCCACCAAGTGTGATTCCCGGACTGGCATGGCAAGCACCGTTTTGGCAAGTATTTATCATGTTGGAACTTTGCTTTGGGCACTTGGAAGCGCTATCTGGTAACGCGGAGACGATAATCGGGGATTTAGCCAGAAGGCAAGGTTAATATGCATGGTGAGCAAAAGGCGAGGTAAATATTCATGGTAAACTGCCTTTTGCCCAAAAACTCACTTTTTCGTACGAGCTACCGGAAAACAATGTTCGGCACGAATGTTCATCACCACAAAGCCTATCTTTCGTCCAAACATGGCATTTCGATCCGAGGTACGCAAAAGGGCAATATGGCCGATACACGTATGTGACAAAAAGTGTGCACAAAATGCGCCACCAAGTGTAATTCCCTTAACGGCATGGCAAGCACTGTTTTGGCAAGTACTTATCATGATGGAACTTTGCTTTGGACACTTGGAAGCGCTAACTGGTAACGCGGAGACGATATTCGGGGGTTTGGGCAACAGGCAAGGTTAATATGCATGGTGAGCAAGAGACGAGGTAAATATGCATGGTAAACTGCCTTCTGCCCAAAAACTCACTTTTCCGTACTAGCTAGCGGAAAGCAATGTTCGACACGAATGTTTATCGTCTCAAGGACTATCTTTTGTTCATACATGGCATTTCGATCCGAGGTACGCAAAAGGGCGATATGGCTGATACACGTATGTGACAAAAAGTGTGCACAAAATGCGCCAAAAAGTGTAATTCCCTTAACGGCATGGCAAGCACCGTTTTGGCAAGTACTTATCATGTTGGAACTTCGATCTGAACACATGAAAGCGCTAACTGGTAACGCGAAGACGATATTCGGGGATTTGGGCAAAACGCAAGGTTAATATGCATGGTGAGCAAAAGGCGAGGTATATATGCATGGTAAGCTGCCTTTTGCTAAAAATTTCTCTTTTCCGTACGAGCTAGCGGAAAGCAATGTTCGGCACGAATGTTTATCGCCACAAGGTCCATCTTTCGTCCATACCCGTCATTTCGATCCGAGGTTAGCAAAAGGGCGATATGGCCGATACACGTTTGTGACAAAAAAAGTGCATAAAATGCGCCTTGGCCGGCACTTGCCAAAATCACACTTGAACCACGAATACCGCCCAGGTGCTATGAGATAGCTGTTTAGCGAAAACTATTTTTAAATTAGATGGGCGTATACGAAACTCTTATTACAAGGGGACAACCTGGTCAGAGAGCTGCAAGTTGGTCATATGGCCTGATGATTATTCTTGGCGTACACTTGGTGTACCAAGGCTAGGTACCTTTCATTAATTATTACTCGGACGGTTTGCTACTGAGCGACAAAAAAGGATGTGAATTAGAAAAGCCTTGAATGGGACAATTTAGGAAAAATGTGAGCAAAAAATCAGCAAGTCCAGGCGCGAAGCTATTAGTGAAACATAGAGCAAAATGCGTCCTTAAATTCATGAAATAGTACTTTGACCAAGAATACCGGCAAGATGAAGAAGAGATAGCAAGTTGACGTAGAACATTTATAATAAGTGCATGATATGCCCAATAAAAAAATACGCATGGTCAAGGACGTAGCTGGCCTACAAAGGTGAGTTATCGATGATTCATGGTTTGCACCTTATTATGGCCAACACAGCTCAAGGTACCTTACAAGTAGGAAAATTCTCGGAAAAGTTTTTCACGATTTTGCTCTCGTTTTAGTTTGAAAATGACGCGGAAAAATATAAAAAAAATTTGCTGAAAACCGCAAGTGAATCGAAGTAAAACTAACGAAATAATGAATGAACAACTTTAGTCCCACAAAAATTTAAATTTCTGTCAATGGGGAACAAATTAAATGTTTGTCAATGGGGAACAATTTAAATTTCTGTCCCAACAAGCAGTTTTTCGGCCCAAGATTAAGGGAACAATGGTGGTAACGGTGTTTTTAGCCCAGCTGATGCCCAGGTACCCCCCGTGGGTAGTGCAGGGCCCCAGCAACGACAGCCTCCCTTCCTCCCAAACCCACCCACTCACCCTCGCACCGTTGAGAGGGCAAGAAGGAAAGGCAAGGTTAATATGCATGGTAAGCAAAAGGCGAGGTAAATATGCATGGTAAACTGCCTTTTGCCCAAGAACTCACTTTTTCGTAAGAGCTAGTGGATAGCAATGTTCCGCACGAATGTTTATCGCCACGAGGCCTATCTTTCGTCCATACATGGCATTTCGATCCGAGGTACGCAAAAGGGCAATATGGCCGATACACGTATGTGACAAAAAGTGTGCACAAAATGCGCCACCAAGTGTAATTCCCTGACCGGCATGGCAAGCACCGTTTTGGCAAGTACTTATCTTGTTGTAACTTTGTTCCGAACACTTGGAAGCGCTTACTGGTAACGCGGAGACGATACTCGGGGATTTGGGCAAAAGGCAAGGTTAATATGCATGGTAAGCAAAAGGCGAGGTAAATATGCATGGTAAACTGCCTTTTGACCAAAAACTCACTTTTCCGTACCAGCTAGCGGAAAGCAATGTTCCGCACGAATGTTTATCGTCTCATCGACTATCTTTCGTACATACATGGCATTTCGATCCGAGGTACGCAAAAGGGCAATATGGCCGATACACGTATGTGACAAAAAGTGTGCACAAAATGCGCCACCGCGTGTAATTCCCTTAACGGCATGGCAAGCACCGTTTTGGCAAGTACTTATCTTGTTGTAACTTTGTTCCGAACACTTGGAAGCGCTTACTGGTAACGCGGAGACGATATTAGGGGATTTGGGCAAAAGGCAAGGTTAATATGCATGGTAAGCAAAAGGCGAGGTAAATATGCATGGTAAACTGCCTTTTGACCAAAAACTCACTTTTCCGTACCAGCTAGCGGAAAGCAATGTTCCGCACGAATGTTTATCGTCTCATCGACTATCTTTCGTACATACATGGCATTTCGATCCGAGGTACGCAAAAGGGCAATATGGCCGATACACGTATGTGACCAAAAGTGCACAAAATGCGCCACCAAGTGTAATTCCCTTAACGGCATGGCAAGCACCGTTTTGGCAAGTACTTATCATGTTGGAACTTTGATCCGAACACTTGGAAGCGCTAACTGGTAACGCGGAGACGATATTAGGGGATTTGGGCAAAAGGCAAGGTTAATATGCATGGTGAGCAAAAGGCGAGGTAAATTTGCATGGTAAACTGCCTTTTGCCCAAAAACTCACTTTTCCGTACGAGCTAGCGGAAAGCAATGTTCAGCACGAATGTTTATCGCTACGAGGCCTATCTTTCGTCCATACATGGCATTTCGATCCGAGGTACGAAAAAGGGCAATATGGCCGATACACGTATGTGACAAAAAGTGTGCACAAAATGCGCCACCAAGTGTAATTCCCTGACCGGCATGGCAAGCACCGTTTTGGCAAGTACTTATCTTGTTGTAACTTTGTTCCGAACACTTGGAAGCGCTTACTGGTAACGCGGAGACGATATTAGGGGATTTGGGCAAAAGGCAAGGTTAATATGCATGGTAAGCAAAAGGCGAGGTAAATATGCATGGTAAACTGCCTTTTGACCAAAAACTCACTTTTCCGTACCAGCTAGCGGAAAGCAATGTTCCGCACGAATGTTTATCGTCTCATCGACTATCTTTCGTACATACATGGCATTTCGATCCGAGGTACGCAAAAGGGCAATATGGCCGATACACGTATGTGACAAAAAGTGTGCACAAAATGCGCCACGAAGTGTAATTCCCTGACCGGCATGGCAAGCACCGTTTTGGCAAGTACTTATCTTATTGGAACTTTGATCCGAACACTTGCAAGCGCTAACTGGTAACGCGGAGACGATATTAGGGGATTTGGGCAAAAGGCAAGGTTAATATGCATGGTGAGCAAAAGGCGAGGTAAATTTGCATGGTAAACTGCCTTTTGCCCAAAAACTCACTTTTCCGTACGAGCTAGCGGAAAGCAATGTTCAGCACGAATGTTTATCGCCACGAGGCCTATCTTTCGTCCATACATGGCATTTCGATCCGAGGTACGCAAAAGGGCAATATGGCCGATACACGTATGTGACAAAAAGTGTGCACAAAATGCGCCACCAAGTGTAATTCCCTGACCGGCATGGCAAGCACCGTTTTGGCAAGTACTTATCTTGTTGTAACTTTGTTCCGAACACTTGGAAGCGCTTACTGGTAACGCGGAGACGATACTCGGGGATTTGGGCAAAAGGCAAGGTTAATATGCATGGTAAGCAAAAGGCGAGGTAAATATGCATGGTAAACTGCCTTTTGACCAAAAACTCACTTTTCCGTACCAGCTAGCGGAAAGCAATGTTCCGCACGAATGTTTATCGTCTCATCGACTATCTTTCGTACATACATGGCATTTCGATCCGAGGTACGCAAAAGGGCAATATGGCCGATACACGTATGTGACAAAAAGTGTGCACAAAATGCGCCACCAAGTGTAATTCCCTTAACGGCATGGCAAGCACCGTTTTGGCAAGTACTTATCTTATTGGAACTTTGATCCGAACACTTGCAAGCGCTAACTGGTAACGCGGAGACGATATTAGGGGATTTGGCCAAAAGGCAAGGTTAATATGCATGGTGAGCAAAAGGCGAGGTAAATTTGCATGGTAAACTGCCTTTTGCCCAAAAACTCACTTTTCCGTACGAGCTAGCGGAAAGCAATGTTGCGCACGAATGTTTATCGTCTCAAGGACTATCTTTCGTCCATACATGGCATTTCGATCCGAGGTACGCAAAAGGGCAATATGGCCTATACACGTATGTGACAAAAAGTGTGCACAAAATGCGCCACCAAGTGTAATTCCCTTAACAGCATGGCAAGCACCGTTTTGGCAAGTACTTATCATGTTGGAACTTTGATCTGAACACTTGGAAGCGCTAACTGGTAACGCGGAGACGATATTAGGGGATTTGGGCAAAAGGCAAGGTTAATATGCATGGTAAACTGCCTTTTGCCCAATAACTCACTTTTCCGTACGAGCTAGCAGAAAGCAATGTTCGGCACAAATGTTTATCGCCACGAGGCCTATTTTTCGTTCATTTATACCATCTCCAAAGTTTTTTGAGTGTGGTCGGGAATACGTTAAAAGTGCTTCGAACCACCAAGGAAGTTGTTTTGGTGTGGTTGCAATTACGTAGAAAGTTCTTCGAACCATCTCCAAAGTTGTTTTAGTTTGGTTGGAATTACGTAAAAAGTGCTTCGAACCACCTAGGAAGTTGTTTTGATGTGGTCGAGAATTTAAAAAAAGCTCCGAACCACCTTCAAAGTTGTTTTAGTGTGGTTGGGAATACGTAAAAAGTGCTCTGAACCACCTTCAAAATTGTTTTGGTGTTGTTTGAAATACGTAGAAAGTGCTTCGAACCATCTTCTAAGTTGTTTTGGTGTGGTTGAAATTACGTAAAAAGTGCTTCGAACCACCTAGGAAGTTGTTTTGGTTTGGTTGGAATTACATAAAAAGTGCTTCGAACCATCTCCAAAGTTGTCATGGGTGCAGGGCGGTAAGATGTGGGGGTACGGGGTGGATGGGGTATGTTTGGCCACACCAACATTGGTCACTCGTGCATCACGGACATTTAAAACCATCTTTCCTACACTATTCGTGCTTGTTCGACTTTGCTCGAAAAATTCGAGTACTCCGGTGGACAGGAGGGCGAGATTCGAGTGCTTGATTTGCCAGCAGGGCCGGTTTGATAACCGAATAGTCCAGAAGTTCCTAGACACCTTGATCATGTTTTTACCTCTAGTTCAAGTATCTTATGCTAACCCTACCTTAAGTCTTAAGCACCGTGAAAAATGACATCTGTCAGAATCGACCACGAGGTAGATTCTCTTTTGCTTCCGACCTCCGAGCAGTACGGACGACTCCGAGCAGAAACGTGAAAAGTGAAGAAAGTGAAAAACTCAAGTGATTTCATAAAAGTGAGTGAATTTTTAGTAAAAATCGCTTCCAAAGCGGTAAAGATTTGCCGAATCGGATATTGATTCAAAATCGGCACATCGGGTGACACTAGTTGCAATACATTAAAAACATGACATGTGGTCAAGCAAAGTTGATAATTTTTTTTTTAAGTGCTCAATGATGTGTTGTAAAGGATATTGCAGTGAAAACCACAGAAGAATTTGCTTTAAACTAGAATTTTGACAAAAAAAAATTTAACACCATGGGTTTTTCCGGACCGGCACGCCCAACCAGCACAGCGACTGCTCGATTCTGCTCGAAAGTTTCGAGCAAGTGCAGGAAACAACATGAAAGTGGGGGGAAAACTGGTTTGAGCCTCGGTGCCGGGCAAGTGACCACTCTGGTTTCACCAGAACACACCCTACACCCCCGTTCAAACCCAAGCCCCACCTATTTCCCCCCAGGTCATAGTTAAGGGTCTATGTGGGACAGGAAAATATATAGAATTGGCCTGCATATATCGAGCAGCGTTGAAAGATGCTCTTATAACTGTTTATATTTAAAACGATGGTTTTTTGTTGTGTAATCTAATTGTTTTGTTTTTTTTTCAGTACGACGACGAAAAAAATGGATAACAAAAATGCTGAGAAGCCAAAATACGTGCCACTTCAACTCAGCGAATATTTTATGCACAAGTTTTCCAATAAAAACAAATCAATTCCGGCGGTTGCGTGGCGCAAGGCAGCCATTAAGCAGTATAAGGAATTAACTGCCGCACAAAAACAAGCGCTGCAAACCGAGCTCAGAAAAAAACAAGCTGCGTTTGTTTCAAAAATGGCTGACTACATCGACTTGCTCCCGTCAGAGAAAAAGCCTCGCCACCAGCAAATGCTGACACACTACGTGCAGTCAATGCGCTGTGCTATCAGCAGCGATGTCCATTCAACTGCATCATCTGACAGGCAAGCAGAAACGTAAGTTTTTCATTTAAATAATATGAGGCTTTCATGGCGATGTGTTTTCGCATGCAAAGCAAATTTGGTTCGCTAAAGATGGAAATGTTTTATACGATGAAGGCGGTCAGTAAAATCATAGAACAGTTCTTTAGCACGCTGGTGTGCAACTATGTTTTGAATGTTTCATTGCTTAGATTTTCAAACATTTTTTTTTATATTTTTAGGGTTACCAGTCCGGCACAGATGCTAAACACATCACATTTTCTTGAGCCACCACCAAGGTATTTCTTGAAAAAACGTTTTTGCGTCGAAAATGGTCCGTAGCACAATACTAAACTATTTCTGCCTATTTTCAACAGCAATTTGCTTCAATTTTATAACCAGTTTCTCTATTTTGGTGATCCGATGGAGTGCACAAAAACCTTCGAGGGGCTTTCAAGACGACTAAAGAGCGTCATTGAAACAGTGAAGAAAAACGCGCAAGAACTTTTCCTGCAGGAGGCGCCACAATATATTGAAAGCCTATCTGATGATGCAAGGAATGAATACATACGCCTTTTGAAAGAAACACTTATTCACGAAAGGAGTGGCAAGGAACGGTAAGAGAAGTTGTTTGGTCCAGATGCTGATGAATATTTTTTTAAAACTACTTCTTTTTACTAACTCATTCGTAATAGGCCTGGCGCGATGTTTAAAGGAAAAAAAACTCCAAACAGCGGTAGGCTGCGGGAACCCACCCTTCCACCAAGGTAAGAATGCCACAACAACGTGTACTTTTATATGTCATCAAGTACAAAACCAAATCATTCCCAAATTGTATTTCACAGAACATCGCTTGAGTTTTTTGCACGATTCATTTACACTGGGAAAGCAAGCAGTCTGCGGGAGTCATTTAAAAAGCTTTCGAATGCCTCAAAGCAAATCATCGCAAGAAACAGAAAAGACATGCAGAAACAATACTTCGCCGACCTTAAAAAATTTTTGAGTATGCTTCCAAAGCAGAAAGCAAAGGTATATCTAAGATACGTGCAGCTGAAGGCCAAGTGGAAAATTGACTTGTAGTCTTTGTTACTCAAAAGGTTTGTAAATAGGTTTTTTCTGTTTTTTTTTTCATTATCAAATTCGATTAAAATACCATATGCAATTCTCATAATCGTTTTTTTTTTCAAATGATTTTAGAAATGTTGGAGTAAAGCTGATCAAAGACGATACGTCCGCATCACCTGATCGTTGAGTTCCTTAAAAATAAGAAAACGTGGACTGCCGCACTTTGGGTGTAAAACCTCATTTTTAAAAGACCATTTTTTTACCATTTCTTTTTTATTAAATAATCACCATTCAAAATTCCCCGTTTCATCCCTATTTTAGTTGAATTTTTAATAAGGCTTCAATATTTTAAAAAGTGAGAAGTTTATACTGGTAAAATGACATTTGATTATTAACATAAAAAAAATGCAAAAGAAAATTTGATGAAATCGAAACAAAGATCATTTATTATTTGAGAAATCCGAAACTCACTCAAACCCTTAAGTTTGAATAAGCTAACTTGAAAGAACACGAAGATATTGGTTGATGACCACAAAATTTGGGAACTTAGTCGGCCAAAGTGCACTTTGTAGGACGATTTGCGGGGGGTAAGAGGGATCGGAGGGAAAAATGAATAATAAGCAAATAGTCTCACCTCGTCACGATCTACAACTTAGCCGTTTAGCCGACCGACGTACCGCGGATTGAGTTCATGGTTACGGGAAATTATCCCGCGGAGTGAGTTCGAGGGTGCAGGGCGGTAAGATGTGGGGGGTAAGGGGTGGTTCGGGTATGTTCGGGCGCACCAACGTTGGTCCCTTTTGCACCACCGACATTTAAAACCATCTTTCCTACACTTTATGTGCTTGCTCGACTTTGCTCGAAAAATTCGAGTACTTCGGTTGACAGCGGGGCTAGATTCGAGTGGTTGATTTGCCAGCAGGGCCGATTTGACCACCGAGCATTCCGGACGTCATTAAGTTTTTTGCTAAAATCTTCGTCAATTTTTCCGCAATTGGGCTGCGGTTTTTACTAAAAATTTTAAAATAATTTTGCGCGTCTATTGGTGTTTGGATCGACTGTGAACTCGAAAATTTTTTGCGACCATTTTTTCCCGAACCACGTGTCCAAACACCAGTTTTTTGCTTCTCTTTCTCTCAAATCCCATCCGATCGAACTGCGGTTTGCGGCGTTCATTTCAAAATAATTTTACGCGTCTTTTTATATGCATTTTGTTGAGTTGTTCGAAAAAAATATGTTTTCATGAAAATAATGGGTAAGCACCTGAGACTACGCCCCGTGACGCCAAATGTGCCGCACAGGGTTTTCACTTTTTTTTAGAGTTCATATAATGCGCATAAAGTATTGACAAAATGGTGATAGAAAAACCTGCTAACGTTTCGCTTTTGCTTAGCTAGTTAAACCATTTCTCCACATTCAAGCGCGATCCATTCCATTGGTGTTAGTAAACGAAGCAGTTAAAGAAGGGGATATGGCCGGGACCTAGTTTAACCAACGATTTATTTTTCTCCGAATTTAAGTAGGCTAAAGTATTCGCCAAGCACACCGCAACCGGTATGCTACCGTACCGAATCAGTTTTTCCTGGACGGCCAAAGCCCCCAATGTGTTAACGGCGACGCGCAAATCATGGTAACGGTTCTTTTTCCGCCGAATTCCAGCCACGCGACGTGTGCACCGAGCAACCCTGACCTTGATAGAACCAATTCGATAATTCACGGTCAGCCTGCTTAGTTCGTTCTTCGCTTCTGCACTCATACTCAACGGAAAACATTTTTTTCCCATGAACTAAAGACGGTCATATTGGTCGTTGACCGTTCGTGGCGAGAACTTGGCCATATGGCAAGGTAAATATGCATGGTGCACTGCGTTTTGCCCAAAAACTCATTTTTCTGTTCGAGCTAGCGGAAAGCAATGTTTGACACGAATGTTCATCGCCACGAGGCCTATCTTTCGTCCATACATGGCATTTCGATCCGAGGTACGCAAAAGGGCAATATGGCCGATACACGTATGTGACAAAAAGTGTGCACAAAATGCGCCACCAAGTGTAATTCCCTGACCGGCATGGCAAGCACCGTGTTGGCAAGTACTTATCTTGTTGTAACTTTGTTCCGAACACTTGGAAGCGCTTACTGGTAACGCGGAGTCGATAGTCGGGGATTTGGGCAAAAGGCAAGGTTAATATGCATGGTGAGCAAAAGGCGAGGTAAATATGCATGGTAAACTTCCTTTTGCCCAAAACCTCACTTTTTCGTACGAGCTAGCGGAGAGCAATGTTCCGCACGAATGTTTATCGCCTTGAGGCCTATCTTTTGTCCATACATGGCATTTCGATCCGAGGTACGCAAAAGGGCGATATGGCCGATACACGTATGTGACAAAAAGTGTGCACAAAATGCGCCACCGCGTGTAATTCCCTTAACGGCATGGCAAGCACCGTTTTTGCAAGTACTTATCATGTTGGAACTTTGCTCTGAACACTTGGAAGCGCTTACTGGTAACGCGGAGTCGATAGTCGGGGATTTGGGCAAAAGGCAAGGTTAATATGCATGGTGAGCAAAAGGCGAGGTAAATATGCATGGTAAACTGCTTTTTGCCCAAAAACTCACTTTTCCGTACGAGCTAGCGGAAAGCAATGTTCCGCACGAATGTTTATCGTTTTGAGGCCTATCTTTTGTCCATACATGGCATTTCGATCCGAGGTACGCAAAAGGGCGATATGGCCGATACACGTATGTAACAAAAAGTGTGCACAAAATGCGCCACCGCGTGTTATTCCCTGACCGGCATGCCAAGCACTGTTGTGGCAAGTTCTTATCATGTTGGAACTTTGCTTTGGACACTTGCACGCGCTAACTGGTAACGCAGAGACGATATTCGAGGATTTCGGTAAAAGGCAAGGTGAATATGCATGGTGAGCAAAAGGCAAGGTTAATATGCATGGTAAACTGCCTTTTGCCGAAAAACTTACTTTTCCGTACGAGCTAGCGGAAAGCAATGTTCCGCACGAATGTTTATCGTTTTGAGGCCTATCTTTTGTCCATACATGGCATTTCGATCCGAGGTACGCAAAAGGGCGATATGGCCGATACACGTATGTGACAAAAAGTGTGCACAAAATGCGCCACGAAGTGTAATTCCCTTAACGGCATGGCAAGCACCGTTTTGGCAAGTACTTATCATGTTGGAACTTTGATCGGAACACTTGGAAGCGCTAACTGGTAACGCGGAGACGATATTCGGGGATTTGGGCAAAAGGCAAGGTGAATATGCATGGTGAGCAAAAGGCAAGGTTAATATGCATGGTAAACTGCCTTTTGCCCAAAAACTCACTTTTCCGTACGAGCTAGCGGAAAGCAATGTTCGGCACGAATGTTTATCACTACAAGGCCTATCTTTCGTCCATATACGGCATTTCAATCCGAGGCACGCAAAAGGGCGATATGGCCGATACACGTATGTGACAAAAAGTGTGCACAAAATGCGCAACCAAGTGTAATTCCCGGACCGGCATGGCAAGCACTCTTTGGCAAGTACTTATCATGTTGGAACTGTGCTTTGGACTCTTGGAAGCGCTAACGGGTAACGCGGAGACGATATTAGGGGATTTGGGCAAAAGGCAAGGTTTATATGCATGGTGAGCAAAAGGCGAGGTAAATATACATGGTAAACTGCCTTTTGCCCAAAAACTCACTTTTCCGTACGAGCTAGTGGAAAGCAAAGTTCGGCTTGAATGTTCATCGCCACGAGGCCTATCTTTTGTCCATATACGGCATTTCGATCCGAGGTACGCAAAAGGGCGATATGGCCAATAGACGTATGTGACAAAAAGTGTGCACAAAATGCGCCACGAAGTGTAATTCCCGGACCGGCATGGCAAGCACTGTTTTGGCAAGTACTTATCATGTTGGAACTGTGCTTTGGACTCTTGGAAGCGCTAACTGGTAACGCGGAGACGATATTCGGGGATTTGGGCAAAAGGCAAGGTTAATATGCATGGTGAGCAAAAGGCAAGGTAAATATGCATGGTAAACTGCCTTGTGCCCAAAAACTCACTTTTCCGTACGATCTAGCGGAAAGCAATTTTCGGCACGAATGTTTATCTCCACTAGGACTATCTTTTGTCCATACACGGCATTTCGATCCGAGGTACACAAAAGGCCGATATGGCCGATACACGTATGTGACAAAAAGTGTGCACAAAATGCGCCACCGCGTGAAATTCCCGGACCGGCATGGCAAGCACCGTTTTGGCAAGTACTTTTCATGTTGGAACCTTGCTTTGGACACATGGATGCGCTAACTGGTAACGCGGAGTCGATAGTCGGGGATTTGGGCAAAAGGCAAGGTTAATATGCATGGTAAACTGCCTTTTGCCCAAAAACTCACTTTTCCGTACGAGGTAGCGGAAAGCAATGTTCCGCACGAATGTTTATCGCCACGAGGCCTATCTTTTGTCCATACATGGCATTTCGATCCGAGGTACGCAAAAGGGCGATATGGCCGATACACGTATGTGACAAAAAGTGTGCACAAAATGCGCCACCGCGTGTAATTCCCTTAACGGCATGGCAAGCACCGTTTTTGCAAGTACTTATCATGTTGGAACTTTGCTCTGAACACTTGGAAGCGCTTACTGGTAACGCGGAGTCGATAGTCGGGGATTTGGGCAAAAGGCAAGGTTAATATGCATGGTGAGCAAAAGGCGAGGTAAATATGCATGGTAAACTGCTTTTTGCCCAAAAACTCACTTTTCCGTACGAGCTAGCGGAAAGCAATGTTCCGCACGAATGTTTATCGCCTTAAGGCCTATCTTTTGTCCATACATGGCATTTCGATCCGAGGTACGCAAAAGGGCGATATGGCCGATACACGTATGTGACAAAAAGTGTGCACAAAATGCGCCACCGCGTGTAATTCCCTTAACGGCATGGCAAGCACCGTTTTTGCAAGTACTTATCATGTTGGAACTTTGCTCTGAACACTTGGAAGCGCTTACCGGTAACGCGGAGTCGATAGTCGGGGATTTGGGCAAAAGGCAAGGTTAATATGCATGGTGAGCAAAAGGCGAGGTAAATATGCATGGTAAACTGCTTTTTGCCCAAAAACTCACTTTTCCGTACGAGCTAGCGGAAAGCAATCTTCCGCACGAATGTTTATCGTTTTGAGGCCTATCTTTTGTCCATACATGGCATTTCGATCCGAGGTACGCAAAAGGGCGATATGGCCGATACACGTATGTGACAAAAAGTGTGCACAAAATGCGCCACCAAGTGTAATTCCCTTAACGGCATGGCAAGCACCGTTTTGGCAAGTACTTATCATGTTGGAACTTTGATCGGAACACTTGGAAGCGCTAACTGGTAACGCGGAGACGATATTCGGGGATTTGGGCAAAAGGCAAGGTGAATATGCATGGTGAGCAAAAGGCAAGGTTAATATGCATGGTAAACTGCCTTTTGCCCAAAAACTCACTTTTCCGTACGAGCTAGCGGAAAGCAATGTTCCGCACGAATGTTTATCTCTACAAGGCCTATCTTTCGTCCATATACGGCATTTCAATCCGAGGCACGCAAAAGGGCGATATGGCCGATACACGTATGTGACAAAAAGTGTGCACAAAATGCGCCACCGCGTGAAATTCCCGGACCGGCATGGCAAGCACTGTTTTGGCAAGTACTTATCATGTTGAAACTTTGCTCCGAACACTTGGAAGCGCTAACTGGTAACGCGGAGACGATGTTGGGGGATTTGGCCAAAAAGCAAGGTTAATATGCATGGTAAGCAAAAGGCGAGGTAAATATGCATGGTAAACTGCCATATGCCCAAAAACTCACTTTTCCTTACGAGCTAGCGGAAAGCAATGTTCAGCACGAATGTTTATCGCCACAAGGCCTATCTTTCGTCCATATACGGCATTTCGATACGAGGTACGCAACAGGGCGATATGGCCGATACACGTATGTGACAAAAAGTGTGCACAAAATGCGCCACCGCGTGAAATTCCCGGACCGGCATGGCAAGCACCGTTTTTGCAAGTACTTATCATGTTGAAACTTTGCTCCAAACACTTGGAAGCGCTAACTGGTAACGCGGAGACGATATTCGGGGATTTGGCCAAAAGGCAAGGTTAATATGCATGGTAAGCAAAAGGCGAGGTAAATATGCATGGTAAACTGCCTTTTCCCCAAAAACTTACTTTTCCGTACGAGCTACCGGAAAGCAATGTTCGACACGAATGTTTATCGTCTCAACGACTATCTTTCGTACATACATGGCATTTCGATCCGAGGTACGCAAAAGGGCAATATGGCCGATACACGTATGTGACCAAAAGTGCACAAAATGCGCCACCAAGTGTAATTCCCTTAACGGCATGGCAAGCACCGTGTTGGCAAGTACTTATCATGTTGGAACTTTGATCCGAACACTTGGAAGCGCTAACTGGTAACGCGGAGACGATATTAGGGGATTTGGGCAAAAGGCAAGGTTAATATGCATGGTGAGCAAAAGGCAAGGTTAATAAGCATGGTAAACTGCCTTTTGCCCAAGAACTCACTTTTTCGTAAGAGCTAGTGGAAAGCATTGTTCAGCACGAATGTTTATCGCCACGAGGCCTATCTTTCATCCTTATACGGCATTTCGATCCGTGGTACGCAAAAGGGCGATATGGCCGATACACGTTTGTGACAAAAAGTGTGTACAAAATGCGCCACCAAGTGTAATTCCCGGACCGGCATGGCAAGATCAGTTTTGCCAAGTACTTATCATGTTGGAACTTTGCTTTGGACACTTGAAAGCGCTAACTGGTAACGCGGAGACGATATCCGGGGATTTGGGCAAAAGGCAAGGTTAATATGCATGGTGAGCAAAAGGCGAGGTAAATATGTTAACTTGGAAGTTTATACTTGAAATCATCAATTTTGTTTTGAAAAAACCTCAAAAATAGCCTAACTTTGACCGCTTATGACTTTTTTGTCTTTCGTCCTGAGTCGAATTTGACCCCTCAAGTTGACGGTCCTTCGTCAAATTTCCTTTCTTTTGCTACCAACGGCGTCCTTTTATCTCTTCTAGTTTTCGAGATATTCACGTTTAAAGTTGGAGGTTTTTTGAGAAAAAGAGTATTTTCGTAGTTTCGGCTCAATTTATGCTACCGAGCTAGGCATTTCTCTAAGCATTTCGCCTAGCTTCTTTGGTCATTTTGAACGTTTCCAACGAGCATTTTCGGTCTTTCCAAGTATTTGGGAGTGATTTTCAAGCATCTCCAAAGTACATTTTCGGTCTCTCCAAGTATTTTGGAGTGGTTTTCAAGCATCTCCAAAGTACATTTTCGGTCTTTCCAAGTATTTTTAAGTGATTTTCAAGCATCTCCAAAGTACATTTTCGATCTTTCCTAATATTTCTGAGTGATTTTCAAGCATCTCCAAAGTACATTTTTGATTTTTCCAAGTATTTGGAAGTGATTTTCAAGCTTCGCCAAAGTACATTTTTAGTCTTTCCAAGTACTTGGGAGGGCTTTTCAAGCATCTCCAAAGGACATTTTTTGGTTTTTCAAGTATTTTGAGTGATTTTCAAGCATCTTCAAAGAATATTTTCAGTCTTTTCCAGTACTTCTAAGCGATTTTTAAGCATCTCCATAGTACATTTTCGGTCTTTTCAAGTACTTGGGAGGGCTTTTCAAGCATCTCCAAAGTACATTTTTGGTCTTTCAAGGACTTGAGAAGGATTTTTATGCTTTTTCATCGATATTTCAACTAAACCATGTAGATTATCATAAAAGATGCAAATTTTTGTGCTTAACTTGGAAGTTTATTCTTGAAATCATCAATTTTGTTTTGAAAAAACCTCAAAAGTAGCCTAACTTTGACCGCTTATAACTTTTTTGTCTTTCGTCCTACGTCAAATTTGACCCCCATTTGACGGTCCTTCGTCAAATTTCCTTTCTTTTGCCATCTTCTAAGTTGTTTTGGTGTGGTTGGAATTACGTAAAAAGTGCTTCGAACCGAATCACGGTTCACCACCGGGGAAACCATATGACCGACTTGCAGCCCTCTGACCGGGTTGTCCCCAAGTAATAAAAGATACGTCTCCGCCCGCCCAACTTTAAAAACTCTACGATAAGCCGCTATCTTATACCACCTGGCCGTTATTCGTGCTTCAAGGTAGATTTTGACCAAGTGTTGGGATAGGCGCATTTTGTGCACACTTTTTGTCACAAACGTGTATCGGCCATATCGCCCGTTTGCGTACCTCGGATCGAAATGCCGTATATGGACGAAAGATAGGCCTTGCGGCGATAAACATTCGTGCCGAACATTGCTTTCCGCTAGCTCGTACGGAAAAGTGAGTTTTTGGGCATATGGCAGTTTACCATGCATATTTACCTCGCCTTTTGCTCACCATGCATATTAACCTTGCCTTTTGCCCAAATCCCCGACTATCGACTCCGCGTTACCAGTAAGCGCTTCCAAGTGTTCAGAGCAAAGTTCCAACATGATAAGTACTTGCAAAAACGGTGCTTGCCATGCCGTTAAGGGAATTACACGCGGTGGCGCATTTTGTGCACACTTTTTGTCTCAAACGTGTATCGGCCATATCGCCCGTTTGCGTACCTCGGATCGAAATGCCGTATATGGACGAAAGATAGGCCTTGCGGCGATAAACATTCGTGCCGAACATTGCTTTCCGCTAGCTCGTACAGAAAAGTGAGTTTTAGGGCAAGAGGCAGTTTACCATGCATATTTACCTCGCCTTTTGCTCACCATGCATATTAACCTTGCCTTTTGCCCAAATCCCCTAATATCGTCTCCGCGTTACCAGTTAGCGCTTCCAAGTGTTCGGATCAAAGTTCCAACATGATAAGTACTTGCCAACACGGTGCTTGCCATGCCGTTAAGGGAATTACACTTGGTGGCGCATTTTGTGCACTTTTGGTCACATACGTGTATCGGCCATATTGCCCTTTTGCGTACCTCGGATCGAAATGCCATGTATGTACGAAAGATAGTCGTTGAGACGATAAACATTCGTGTCGAACATTGCTTTCCGGTAGCTCGTACGGAAAAGTAAGTTTTTGGGGAAAAGGCAGTTTACCATGCATATTTACCTCGCCTTTTGCTTACCATGCATATTAACCTTGCCTTTTGGCCAAATCCCCGAATATCGTCTCCGCGTTACCAGTTAGCGCTTCCAAGTGTTTGGAGCAAAGTTTCAACATGATAAGTACTTGCCAAAACAGTGCTTGCCATGCCGGTCCGGGAATTTCACGCGGTGGCGCATTTTGTGCACACTTTTTGTCACATACGTGTATCGGCCATATCGCCCTTTTGCGTACCTCGGATCGAAATGCCGTATATGGACAAAAGATAGGCCTCGTGGAGATAAACATTCGTGCTGAACATTGCTTTCCGCTAGCTCGTACGGAAAAGTGAGTTTTAGGGCAAGAGGCAGTTTACCGAAGGCCAGTTACTTTGCATGGAAACGTAAATATCTCCCAAACTAGAAAAGCTAGAAGGATGCCAAGAGCATCGAACGAAAGGAAATTAAATTTCAAACAAAAAACATGTTTAGCAAATTAACGATAGGACAAAAGACAAAAAAGTTATAAACGTTTGAAGGTGCATGGGTTGGAAAAAGTGGCCATGGCCAGGAATGAAGGGACCGGTTTCTATAGGGTTTTCGTTAAAGGCGAGAATTTATACTAAGTCTTTCGGCAAGAAGAAGAAGAAACCAAGGTCTTCGGCAAAACGTGAATATCTCGAAAACTAGAAGAGCTAGAAGGACGCCCGAGGCAGCAAACGAAAGGTAATTAAATTCTACACAATATAAAAGGAAAAAAGACACGGATTGGTAGAAAGACAACGAAGTTATAAGCGTTTGAAGGTGCAAGGGTTTGAAAAGCGCTTTACATGAAAAAAACGTTAATATCTCCGAGACTAGTAGAGCTAGAAGGACACCAAGGGCAGCAAACGAAAGGAAATTAAATTTGCGACACCAAACATGGGGGTCAAATTGAAGATCGGACGAAAGACAAAAAAGTTATAAGCGTTTGAAGGTGCAAAGGTTGAAAAAAGTGATACACATACGTGTATCGGCCATATCGCCCTGTTGCGTACCTCGGATCGAAATGCCGTATATGGACGAAAGATAGGCCTTGCGGCGATAAACATTCGTGCTGAACATTGCTTTCCGCTAGCTCGTACGGAAAAGTGAGTTTTTGGGCACAAGGCAGTTTACCATGCATATTTACCTCGCCTTTTGCTTACCATGCATATTAACCTTGCCTTTTGGCCAAATCCCCGAATATCGTCTCCGCGTTACCAGTTAGCGCTTCCAAGTGTTCGGAGCATAGTTTCAACATGATAAGTACTTGCCAAAACGGTGCTTGCCATGCCGGTCCGGGAATTTCACGCGGTGGCGCATTTTGTGCACACTTTTTGTCACATACGTGTATCGGCCATATCGCCCTGTTGCGTACCTCGTATCGAAATGCCGTATATGGACGAAAGATAGGCCTTGTGGCGATAAACATTCGTGCTGAACATTGCTTTCCGCTAGCTCGTAAGGAAAAGTGAGTTTTTGGGCATATGGCAGTTTACCATGCATATTTACCTCGCCTTTTGCTTACCATGCATATTAACCTTGCTTTTTGGCCAAATCCCCGAATATCGTCTCCGCGTTACCAGTTAGCGCTTCCAAGTGTTCGGAGCAAAGTTTCAACATGATAAGTACTTGCCAAAACGGTGCTTGCCATGCCGGTCCGGGAATTTCACGCGGTGGCGCATTTTGTGCACACTTTTTGTCACACACGTGTATCGGCCATATCGCCCTTTTGCGTACCTTGGATCGAAATGCCATGTATGGACAAAAGATAGGCCTCAAGGCGATAAACATTCGTGCGTAACATTGCTTTCCGCTAGCTCGTACGGAAAAGTGAGTTTTTGGGCATATGGCAGTTTACCATGCATATTTACCTCGCCTTTTGCTTACCATGCATATTAACCTTGCCTTTTGGCCAAATCCCCGAATATCGTCTCCGCGTTACCAGTTAGCGCTTCCAAGTGTTCGGAGCATAGTTTCAACATGATAAGTACTTGCCAAAACGGTGCTTGCCATGCCGGTCAGGGAATTTCACGCGGTGGCGCATTTTGTGCACACTTTTTGTCACATACGTGTATCGGCCATATCGCCCTGTTGCGTACCTCGTATCGAAATGCCGTATATGGACGAAAGATAGGCCTTGTGGCGATAAACATTCGTGCTGAACATTGCTTTCCGCTAGCTCGTAAGGAAAAGTGAGTTTTTGGGCATATGGCAGTTTACCATGCATATTTACCTCGCCTTTTGCTTACCATGCATATTAACCTTGCTTTTTGGCCAAATCCCCGAATATCGTCTCCGCGTTACCAGTTAGCGCTTCCAAGTGTTCGGAGCAAAGTTTCAACATGATAAGTACTTGCCAAAACGGTGCTTGCCATGCCGGTCCGGGAATTACACTTGGTGGCGCATTTTGTGCACACTTTTTGTCACACACGTGTATCGGCCATATCGCCCTTTTGCGTACCTCGGATCGAAATGCCGTATATGGACGAAAGATAGGCCTTGTGGCGATAAACATTCGTGCTGAACATTGCTTTCCGCTAGCTCGTAAGGAAAAGTGAGTTTTTGGGCATATGGCAGTTTACCATGCATATTTACCTCGCCTTTTGCTTACCATGCATATTAACCTTGCCTTTTGGCCAAATCCCCGAATATCGTCTCCGCGTTACCAGTTAGCACTTCCAAGTGTCCAAAGCAAAGTTCCAACATGATAAGTACTTGCCAAAACGGTGCTTGCCATGCCGGTCCGGGAATTACACTTGGTGGCGCATTTTGTGCACACTTTTTGTCACACACGTGTATCGGCCATATCGCCCTTTTGCGTACCTTGGATCGAAATGCCATGTATGGACAAAAGATAGGCCTCAAGGCGATAAACATTCGTGCGTAACATTGCTTTCCGCTAGCTCGTACGGAAAAGTGAGTTTTTGGGCATATGGCAGTTTACCATGCATATTTACCTCGCCTTTTGCTTACCATGCATATTAACCTTGCCTTTTGGCCAAATCCCCGAATATCGTCTCCGCGTTACCAGTTAGCGCTTCCAAGTGTTCGGAGCAAAGTTTCAACATGATAAGTACTTGCCAAAACGGTGCTTGCCATGCCGGTCCGGGAATTTCACGCGGTGGCGCATTTTGTGCACACTTTTTGTCACATACGTGTATCGGCCATATCGCCCTGTTGCGTACCTCGGATCGAAATGCCGTATATGGACGAAAGATAGGCCTCAAGGCGATAAACATTCGTGCGTAACATTGCTTTCCGCTAGCTCGTACGGAAAAGTGAGTTTTTGGGCATATGGCAGTTTACCATGCATATTTACCTCGCCTTTTGCTCACCATGCATATTAACCTTGCCTTTTGGCCAAATCCCCGAATATCGTCTCCGCGTTACCAGTTAGCGCTTCCAAGTGTTCGGAGCATAGTTTCAACATGATAAGTACTTGCCAAAACGGTGCTTGCCATGCCGGTCAGGGAATTTCACGCGGTGGCGCATTTTGTGCACACTTTTTGTCACATACGTGTATCGGCCATATCGCCCTGTTGCGTACCTCGTATCGAAATGCCGTATATGGACGAAAGATAGGCCTTGTGGCGATAAACATTCGTGCTGAACATTGCTTTCCGCTAGCTCGTAAGGAAAAGTGAGTTTTTGGGCATATGGCAGTTTACCATGCATATTTACCTCGCCTTTTGCTTACCATGCATATTAACCTTGCTTTTTGGCCAAATCCCCGAATATCGTCTCCGCGTTACCAGTTAGCGCTTCCAAGTGTTCGGAGCAAAGTTTCAACATGATAAGTACTTGCCAAAACGGTGCTTGCCATGCCGGTCCGGGAATTACACTTGGTGGCGCATTTTGTGCACACTTTTTGTCACACACGTGTATCGGCCATATCGCCCTGTTGCGTACCTCGTATCGAAATGCCGTAAATGGACGAAAGATAGGCCTTGTGGCGATAAACATTCGTGCTGAACATTGCTTTCCGCTAGCTCGTACGGAAAAGTGAGTTTTTGGGCAAGAGGCAGTTTACCATGCATATTTACCTCGCCTTTTGCTTACCATGCATATTAACCTTGCTTTTTGGCCAAATCCCCGAATATCGTCTCCGCGTTACCAGTTAGCGCTTCCAAGTGTTCGGAGCAAAGTTTCAACATGATAAGTACTTGCCAAAACGGTGCTTGCCATGCCGGTCCGGGAATTACACTTGGTGGCGCATTTTGTGCACACTTTTTGTCACATACGTGTATCGGCCATATCGCCCTGTTGCGTACCTCGTATCGAAATGCCGTAAATGGACGAAAGATAGGCCTTGTGGCGATAAACATTCGTGCTGAACATTGCTTTCCGCTAGCTCGTACGGAAAAGTGAGTTTTTGGGCAAGAGGCAGTTTACCATGGATATTTAACTCGCCTTTTGCTCACCATGCATATTAACCTTGCCTTTTGGCCAAATCCCCGAATATCGTCTCCGCGTTACCAGTTAGCGCTTCCAAGTGTTCGGAGCATAGTTTCAACATGATAAGTACTTGCCAAAACGGTGCTTGCCATGCCGGTCAGGGAATTTCACGCGGTGGCGCATTTTGTGCACACTTTTTGTCACATACGTGTATCGGCCATATCGCCCTGTTGCGTACCTCGTATCGAAATGCCGTAAATGGACGAAAGATAGGCCTTGTGGCGATAAACATTCGTGCTGAACATTGCTTTCCGCTAGCTCGTACGGAAAAGTGAGTTTTTGGGCAAGAGGCAGTTTACCATGGATATTTAACTCGCCTTTTGCTCACCATGCATATTAACCTTGCCTTTTGGCCAAATCCCCGAATATCGTCTCCGCGTTACCAGTTAGCGCTTCCAAGTGTTCGGAGCATAGTTTCAACATGATAAGTACTTGCCAAAACGGTGCTTGCCATGCCGGTCAGGGAATTTCACGCGGTGGCGCATTTTGTGCACACTTTTTGTCACATACGTGTATCGGCCATATCGCCCTGTTGCGTACCTCGTATCGAAATGCCGTATATGGACGAAAGATAGGCCTTGTGGCGATAAACATTCGTGCTGAACATTGCTTTCCGCTAGCTCGTAAGGAAAAGTGAGTTTTTGGGCATATGGCAGTTTACCATGCATATTTACCTCGCCTTTTGCTTACCATGCATATTAACCTTGCTTTTTGGCCAAATCCCCGAATATCGTCTCCGCGTTACCAGTTAGCGCTTCCAAGTGTTCGGAGCAAAGTTTCAACATGATAAGTACTTGCCAAAACGGTGCTTGCCATGCCGGTCCGGGAATTACACTTGGTGGCGCATTTTGTGCACACTTTTTGTCACACACGTGTATCGGCCATATCGCCCTGTTGCGTACCTCGTATCGAAATGCCGTAAATGGACGAAAGATAGGCCTTGTGGCGATAAACATTCGTGCTGAACATTGCTTTCCGCTAGCTCGTAAGGAAAAGTGAGTTTTTGGGCAAGAGGCAGTTTACCATGGATATTTAACTCGCCTTTTGCTTACCATGCATGTTAACCTTGCCTTTTGGCCAAATCCCCGAATATCGTCTCCGCGTTACCAGTTAGCGCTTCCAAGTGTTCGGAGCATAGTTTCAACATGATAAGTACTTGCCAAAACGGTGCTTGCCATGCCGGTCAGGGAATTTCACGCGGTGGCGCATTTTGTGCACACTTTTTGTCACATACGTGTATCGGCCATATCGCCCTGTTGCGTACCTCGTATCGAAATGCCGTAAATGGACGAAAGATAGGCCTTGTGGCGATAAACATTCGTGCTGAACATTGCTTTCCGCTAGCTCGTACGGAAAAGTGAGCTTTTGGGCATATGGCAGTTTACCATGCATATTTACCTCGCCTTTTGCTTACCATGCATATTAACCTTGCCTTTTGGCCAAATCCCCGAATATCGTCTCCGCGTTACCAGTTAGCGCTTCCAAGTGTTCGGAGCATAGTTTCAACATGATAAGTACTTGCCAAAACGGTGCTTGCCATGCCGGTCAGGGAATTTCACGCGGTGGCGCATTTTGTGCACACTTTTTGTCACATACGTGTATCGGCCATATCGCCCTGTTGCGTACCTCGTATCGAAATGCCGTATATGGACGAAAGATAGGCCTTGTGGCGATAAACATTCGTGCTGAACATTGCTTTCCGCTAGCTCGTAAGGAAAAGTGAGTTTTTGGGCATATGGCAGTTTACCATGCATATTTACCTCGCCTTTTGCTTACCATGCATATTAACCTTGCCTTTTGGCCAAATCCCCGAATATCGTCTCCGCGTTACCAGTTAGCGCTTCCAAGTGTTCGGAGCAAAGTTTCAACATGATAAGTACTTGCCAAAACGGTGCTTGCCATGCCGGTCCGGGAATTACACTTGGTGGCGCATTTTGTGCACACTTTTTGTCACACACGTGTATCGGCCATATCGCCCTTTTGCGTACCTCGGATCGAAATGCCGTATATGGACGAAAGATAGGCCTTGTGGCGATAAACATTCGTGCTAAACATTGCTTTTCGCTAGCTCGTACGGAAAAGTGAGTTTTTGGGCATATGGCAGTTTACCATGCATATTTACCTCGCCTTTTGCTTACCATGCATATTAACCTTGCCTTTTGGCCAAATCCCCGAATATCGTCTCCGCGTTACCAGTTAGCACTTCCAAGTGTCCAAAGCAAAGTTCCAACATGATAAGTACTTGCCAAAACGGTGCTTGCCATGCCGGTCCGGGAATTTCACGCGGTGGCGCATTTTGTGCACACTTTTTGTCACATACGTGTATCGGCCATATCGCCCTGTTGCGTACCTCGTATCGAAATGCCGTAAATGGACGAAAGATAGGCCTTGTGGCGATAAACATTCGTGCTGAACATTGCTTTCCGCTAGCTCGTACGGAAAAGTGAGTTTTTGGGCAAGAGGCAGTTTACCATGGATATTTAACTCGCCTTTTGCTCACCATGCATATTAACCTTGCCTTTTGGCCAAATCCCCGAATATCGTCTCCGCGTTACCAGTTAGCGCTTCCAAGTGTTCGGAGCATAGTTTCAACATGATAAGTACTTGCCAAAACGGTGCTTGCCATGCCGGTCAGGGAATTTCACGCGGTGGCGCATTTTGTGCACACTTTTTGTCACATACGTGTATCGGCCATATCGCCCTGTTGCGTACCTCGTATCGAAATGCCGTAAATGGACGAAAGATAGGCCTTGTGGCGATAAACATTCGTGCTGAACATTGCTTTCCGCTAGCTCGTACGGAAAAGTGAGTTTTTGGGCAAGAGGCAGTTTACCATGGATATTTAACTCGCCTTTTGCTCACCATGCATGTTAACCTTGCCTTTTGGCCAAATCCCCGAATATCGTCTCCGCGTTACCAGTTAGCGCTTCCAAGTATTCGGAGCAAAGTTCCAACATGATAAGTACTTCCCAAAACGGTGCTTGCCATGCCGTTAAAGGAATTACACTTGGTGGCGCATTTTGTGCACACTTTTTGTCACATACGTGAATCGGCCATATCGCCCTTTTCGGTACCTCAGATCGAAATGCCGTATATGGACGAAAGATAGGCCTCGTGGCGATAAACATTCGTTTAACATTTTGCTTTCTGCTAGCTCGTACGGAAAAGTGAGTTTTTGGGAAAAAGGCAGTTTACCATGCATAGTAACCTTGCCTTTTGCTCACCATGCATATTAACCTTGCCTTTCTCCCTTGCCCACTCAACGGTGCGAGGGTATGGGGGTGGGTTAGGGAGGAAGGGAGGTGGTCGTGGCTGGGGTCCTGCACTACCCACGGGGGGTACCTGGGCATCATCTGGGCTCAAAACACCGTTACCACCAACGTTTCCTTAATCTTGGGCCGAAAAACTGCTTGTTGGGACAGAAATTTAAATTGTTCCCCATTGACAAACATTTAATTTGTTCCCCATTGACAGAAATTTAAATTTTTGTGGGACTAAAATTCTTCACTCATTATTTCGTTAGTTTTACTTCGATTCACTTGCGGTTTTCAGCAAAATTTTTTATATATTTTTCTACGTCATTTGCAAACTCAAACGAGAGCAAAATCGTGAAAAAATTTTCCGAGAATTTTCCAACTTGTAAGGTACCTTGAGCTGTTTTGGCCATAATTAGGTGCAAACCATGAATCACCGATAACTCAACTTTCAAGGCCAGCTACCGCCTTGACCCTGGGTTTTTTTTTGTTGGGCATATTACGCACTAATTATAAATGTTCTATGTCAACTTGCTATCTCTTCTTCAACTTGCCGGTATTCTTGGTCAAAGTCCCATTTCATTAGTGCAATTCATCAGTGCAAAAAGCAACGTTCGGGACGAATGTTGTTCTTTCAGGTTTTCGGCTTAGTTGTAGATCGTGACGAGGTGACAATATTTGCTTATTTTTCATTTTTCCCTCCGATGCCTCTTACCCCTCGCAAATCGTCCTACAAAGTGCACTTTGTGCGACTTCGTTCCCAAATTTTGTGGTCATCAACCAATATCTTCGTGTTCTTTCAAGTAAGCTTATTCAAACTTAAGGCTTTGAGTGAGTTTCGGATTTCTTAAATAATAAAGGTGCTTTGTTTCGATTTCATCAAATTTTCTTTTGCATTTTTTTAAGTTCATAATCAATTGTCATTTTAACAGTATAAACTTCTCACATTTTTGAATATTGAAGCCTTATTAAAAATTCAACTAAAAAAGGGGTGAAACTGGGATTTTTGAATTCAAATTATTGAATATAAAAGAAATGGTCTTTAAGAATTAATGTGAAAAAACCCAAAGTGCGGCATTAATCGTTTTCGAATTATTTAGGAAATCCGCGATCGCCGCTTTGCACTCACTGGAATAGTTTGCGTAATCGGCTTCGTGCTCTTCAGGTTTCCCAAAAAATAAGTATTTTTTGTTGAATTCGGCAATATCGCTAGAAAAAGTTGAAAAAAGCGTAGATAATAGTTAAAGTCACGCAATGTCTAAAAACCTTTGAAGTTATAAAACCTACGTTGGTGTAACTTTTCGTTTCGGCAAAACTGCGAAATGTCGATTATCACGAGACGTTGATTGTTCGCTTTCCCTTTGAAAAAAATAGAATGAATCGTGAATGTTACTGTCATTTAAGAAATTGTTGATATAGCTGAAACCGTCTAACTGAGCAATACGATGTATAGCTGAAACCGTCTTACCGAACGCGTTACCAGTTAGCGCTTCCAGATGTCCTAAGCAAAGTTCCAACATGATCAGTACTTGTCAAAACGGTGCTTGCCATGCCGGTCCGGGAATTACACTTGGTGGCGCATTTTGTGCACACTTTTTGTCACACACGTGTTTCGGCCTTATCGCCCTTTTGAGTACCTCGGATCGAAATGCCATGCATGGACGAAAGATAGGCCTCGTGACAATAAACATTCGTGCCGAACATTGCTTTCCGCTAGCTCGTACGGAAAAGTGAGTTTTTGGGCAAAAGGCAGTTTACCATGCATATTAACCTTGTCTTTTGCTCACCATGCATATTAACCTTGCCTTTTGCCCAAATCCCAGAATATCATCTCCGCATGCCAAGTAAGCGCTTCCAAGTGTTCAAAGCAAAGTTCCAACATGAAAAGCGATAGGTCCGCGAATTACATGCGGTGGCGCATTTTGTGCACACTTTTTGTCACATACGTGTATCGGCCATATCGCCCTTTTGCGTACCTCGGATTGAAATGTCGTATGTGGACGAAAGATAGTCCTTGTGGCGATAAACATTCGTGCCGAACATTGCTTTCCGCTAGCTCGTACGGAAAAGTGAGTTCTTGGGCAGAAGGCAGTTTACCATGCATATTTACCTTGCCTTTTGCTCACCATGCATATTAACCTTGCCTTTTGGCCAAATCCCCGAATTTCTTCTCCGCGTTACCAGTTAGCGCTTCCGAGTGTTCAGAGTAAAGTTCCAACATGATAAGTACTTGCCAAAACGGTGCTTGCCATGCCGTCAAGGGAATTACACTTGGTGGCGCATTTTGTGCACACTTTTTGTCCCAAACGTGTATCGGCCATATCGCCCTTTTGCGTACCTCGGATCGAAATGCCATGTATGGACGAAAGATAGGCCTTGTGGCAATAAACATTCGTGTCCAACATTGCTATCCGCTAGCTCGTACGGAAAAGTGAGTTTTTGGGCAAAAGGCAGTTTACCATGCATATTTACCTTGCCTTTTGCTCACCATGTATATTAACCTTGCCTTTTGCCCAAATCCCCGAATATCATCTCCGCATTACCAGTTAGCGCTTCCAAGTGTTCAAAGCAAAGTTCCAACATGATAAGTACTTGCCAAAACGGTGCTTGCCATGCCGTTAAGGGAATTACACGCGGTGGCGCATTTTGTGCACACTTTTTGTCACATACGTGTATCGGCCATATCGCCCTTTTCCGTACCTCGGATCGAAATGCCATGTATGGACGAAAGATAGTCCTTGAGACGATAAACATTCGTGCGGAACATTGCTTTCCGCTAGCTTGTACGGAAAAGTGAGTTTTTGGGCAAGAGGCAGTTTACCATGCATATTTACCTCGCCTTTTGCTCACCATGCATATTAACCTTGCCTTTTGGCCAAATCCCCGAATATCGTCTCCGCGTTACCAGTTAGCGCTTCCAAGTGTTCGGAGCAAAGTTTCAACATGATAAGTACTTGCTAAAACGGTGCTTGCCATGCCGGTCAGGGAATTTCACGCGGTGGCGCATTTTGTGCACACTTTTTGTCACATACCTGTATCGGCCAAATTGCCCTTTTGCGTACCTCGGATCGAAATGCCGTATATGGACGAAAGATAGGCCTTGTGGAGATAAACATTCGTGCCGAACATTGCTTTCCACTGGCTCGTACGGAAAAGTGAGTTTTTGGGCAAGAGGCAGTTTACCATGGATATTTAACTCGCCTTTTGCTCACCATGCATGTTAACCTTGCCTTTTGGCCAAATCCCCGAATATCGTCTCCGCGTTACCAGTTAGCGCTTCCAAGTGTTCGGAGCAAAGTTTCAACATGATAAGTACTTGCCAAAACGGTGCTTGCCATGCCGGTCAGGGAATTTCACGCGGTGGCGCATTTTGTGCACACTTTTTGTCACATACCTGTATCGGCCAAATTGCCCTTTTGCGTACCTCGGATCGAAATGCCGTATATGGACGAAAGATAGGCCTTGTGGAGATAAACATTCGTGCCGAACATTGCTTTCCACTGGCTCGTACGGAAAAGTGAGTTTTTGGGCAAAAGACAGTTTACCATGCATATTTACCTCGCCTTTTGCTCACCATGCATGTTAACCTTGCCTTTTGGCCAAATCCCCGAATATCGTCTCCGCGTTACCAGTTAGCGCTTCCAAGTGTTCGGAGCAAAGTTTCAACATGATAAGTACTTGCCAAAACGGTGCTTGCCATGCCGGTCAGGGAATTTCACGCGGTGGCGCATTTTGTGCACACTTTTTGTCACATACGTGTATCGGCCATATCGCCCTTTTGCGTACCTCGGATCGAAATGCCGTATATGGACGAAAGATAGGCCTCGTGGAGATAAACATTCGTGCTGAACATTGCTTTCCGCTAGCTCGTACGGAAAAGTGAGTTTTAGGGCAAGAGGCAGTTTACCGAAGGCCAGTTACTTTGCATGGAAACGTAAATATCTCCCAAACTAGAAAAGCTAGAAGGATGCCAAGAGCATCGAACGAAAGGAAATTAAATTTCAAACAAAAAACATGTTTAGCAAATTAACGATAGGACAAAAGACAAAAAAGTTATAAACGTTTGAAGGTGCATGGGTTGGAAAAAGTGGCCATGGCCAGGAATGAAGGGACCGGTTTCTATAGGGTTTTCGTTAAAGGCGAGAATTTATACTAAGTCTTTCGGCAAGAAGAAGAAGAAACCAAGGTCTTCGGCAAAACGTGAATATCTCGAAAACTAGAAGAGCTAGAAGGACGCCCGAGGCAGCAAACGAAAGGTAATTAAATTCTACACAATATAAAAGGAAAAAAGACACGGATTGGTAGAAAGACAACGAAGTTATAAGCGTTTGAAGGTGCAAGGGTTTGAAAAGCGCTTTACATGAAAAAAACGTTAATATCTCCGAGACTAGTAGAGCTAGAAGGACACCAAGGGCAGCAAACGAAAGGAAATTAAATTTGCGACACCAAACATGGGGGTCAAATTGAAGATCGGACGAAAGACAAAAAAGTTATAAGCGTTTGAAGGTGCAAAGGTTGAAAAAAGTGATACACATACGTGTATCGGCCATATCGCCCTGTTGCGTACCTCGGATCGAAATGCCGTATATGGACGAAAGATAGGCCTTGCGGCGATAAACATTCGTGCTGAACATTGCTTTCCGCTAGCTCGTACGGAAAAGTGAGTTTTTGGGCACAAGGCAGTTTACCATGCATATTTACCTCGCCTTTTGCTTACCATGCATATTAACCTTGCCTTTTGGCCAAATCCCCGAATATCGTCTCCGCGTTACCAGTTAGCGCTTCCAAGTGTTCGGAGCATAGTTTCAACATGATAAGTACTTGCCAAAACGGTGCTTGCCATGCCGGTCAGGGAATTTCACGCGGTGGCGCATTTTGTGCACACTTTTTGTCACATACGTGTATCGGCCATATCGCCCTTTTGCGTACCTCGGATCGAAATGCCATATATGGACGAAAGATAGGCCTCGTGGCGATAAACATTCGTGCCGAACATTGCTTTCCGCTAGCTCGTACGGAAAAGTGAGTTTTAGGGCAAGAGGCAGTTTACCATGGATATTTACCTCGCCTTTTGCTCACCATGCATATTAACCTTGTCTTTTGGCCAAATCCCCCAATATCGTCTCCGCGTTACCAGTTAGCGCTTGCAAGTGTTCGGAGCAAAGTTTCAACATGATAAGTACTGCCAAAACGGTGCTTGCCATGCCGGTCCGGGAATTTCACGCGGTGGCGCATTTTGTGCACACTTTTTGTCACATACGTGTATCGGCCATATCGCCCTTTTGCGTACCTCGGATCGAAATGCCGTATATGGACGAAAGATAGGCCTCGTGGCGATAAACATTCGTGCTGAACATTGCTTTCCGCTAGCTCGTACGGAAAAGTGAGTTTTTGGGGAAAAGGCAGTTTAACATGCATATTTACCTCGCCTTTTGCTCACCATGCATATTAACCTTGCCTTTTGGCCAAATCCCCGAATATCGTCTCCGCGTTACCAGTTAGCGCTTCCAAGTGTTCGGATCAAAGTTCCAACATGATAAGTACTTGCCAAAACAGTGCTTGCCATGCCGTTGAGGGAATTTCACGCGGTGGCGCATTTTGTGCACACTTTTTGTCACATACGTGTATCGGCCATATCGCCCTTTTGCGTACCTCGGATCGAAATGCCGTATATGGACGAAAGATAGGCCTCTTGGCGATAAACATTCGTGCTGAACATTGCTTTCCGCTAGCTCGTAAGGAAAAGTGAGTTTTTGGGCAAGAGGCAGTTTACCATGCATATTTACCTCGCCTTTTGCTCACCATGCATATTAACCTTGCCTTTTGGCCAAATCCCCGAATATCGTCTCCGCGTTACCAGTTAGCGCTTCCAAGTGTTCGGAGCAAAGTTTCAACACGATAAGTACTTGCCAAAACGGTGCTTGCCATGCCGTTAAGGGAATTACACTTGGTGGCGCATTTTGTGCACACTTTTTGTCCCAAACGTGTATCGGCCATATTGCCCTTTTGCGTACCTCGGATCGAAATGCCATGTATGGACGAAAGATAGGCCTCGTGGCGATAAACATTCGTGCTGAACATTGCTATCCACTAGCTCTTACGAAAAAGTGAGTTCTTGGGCAAAAGGCAGTTTACCATGCATATTTACCTCGCCTTTTGCTTACCATGCATAATAACCTTGCCTTTCCTCCTTGCCCTCTCAACGGTGCGAGGGTGAGTGGGTGGGTTTGGGAGGAAGGGAGGCTGTCGTTGCTGGGGCCCTGCACTACCCACGGGGGGTACCTGGGCATCAGCTGGGCTAAAAACACCGTTACCACCCTTGTTCCCTTAATCTTGGGCCGAAAAACTGCTTGTTGGGACAGAAATTTAAATTGTTCCCCATTGACAAACATTTAATTTGTTCCCCATTGACAGAAATTTAAATTTTTGTGGGACTAAAGTTGTTCATTCATTATTTCGTTAGTTTTACTTCGATTCACTTGCGGTTTTCAACAAAAATTTTTTATATTTTTCCGCGTCATTTTCAAACTCAAACGAGAGCAAAATCGTGAAAAACTTTTCCGAGAATTTTCCTACTTGTAAGGTACCTTGAGCTGTGTTGGCCATAATAAGGTGCAAACCATGAATCATCGATAACTCACCTTTGTAGGCCAGCTACGTCCTTGACCCTGCGTATTTTTTTATTGGGCAGATCATGCACTAATTATAAATGTTCTACGTCAACTTGCTATCTCTTCTTCATCTTGCCGGTATTCTTGGTCAAAGTCCCATTTCATTAGTTTGAGGACGCATTTTGCTCTATGTTTCACTAATAGCTTCGCGCCTGGACTTGCTGATTTTTTGCTCACATTTTCCCTAAATTGTCCCACTCAAGGCTTTTCTAATTCACATCCTTTTTTGTCGCTCAGTAGCAAACCGTCCGAGTAATAATTCATGAAAGGTACCTAGCCTTGGTACACCAAGTGTACGCCAAGAATAATCATCAGGCCATATGACCAACTTGCAGCTCTCTGACCAGGTTGTCCCCTTGTAATAAGAGTTTCGTATACGCCCATCTTATTTAAAAATAGTTTTCGCTAAACAGCTATCTCATAGCACCTGGGCGGTATTCGTGGTTCAAGTGTGATTTTGGCAAGTGCCGGCCAAGGCGCATTTTATGCACTTTTTTTGTCACAAACGTGTATCGGCCATATCGCCCTTTTGCTAACCTCGGATCGAAATGACGGGTATGGACGAAAGATGGACCTTGTGGCGATAAACATTCGTGCCGAACATTGCTTTCCGCTAGCTCGTACGGAAAAGTGAGTTCTTGCGTAAAAGGCAGTTTACCATGCATATTTACCTCGCCTTTTGCTCACCATGCATATTAACAGTGGCGTCTCGTCCACCTGAGCAACCTGTGCACTGCACAGTCATGAATTTTTAAAATGAATCACAAAATTATTTGTTTAGTTATGGTATTGTAATTTCCACCCGCAACAGTTGCGTTAAAAATCTACTTAACGCTTTACAACGCTGCGCTGGGCACTTCTGCTGGTGCACCGCTGCTACAAACGAGCATCTTTAATCAAATAAGAACAGTTCTCTTAACCACAGTCTCATAATACCATTCTCATTACGAACGGTGAAGAAGCGCTAGTTTTCTTATTAGCAAGCGTCAAAATCCAGCTGGAAAGTCGATTGGTTTTGTTAACGGGTGGGCACTTCTGCCAGTGCACTAGCCGATCGTATATGTACACATTAGTTCTCTCGTGCATGTGTTCGATGCGTCCATGTGAAATTGTCAATGTAAAGGTGCCTTTCCTGTGCACATAGCATTGTACTCAGGCCGGGCCCGAGGTGAGTCTGACTTGCCAAATAAGAATTTGATTCACAAATATTTTCTAACCGCGGATATATTTATCGAGTAGATATTGACGATCGTGAAGTGAATTTGAAAAAAAATAAAACTATGGATTAAAATCGAGGAAACAAACACGCAAATGTAGCCAACAATTTAAAGCTAATTAAAAATGTCTAAGCAGGCATGCTGGACTGGGTAATATTGCTGGTCAACTTCATTCGAAAGATTTTTCAAGCAATTGTTCTATTTAGCGTGAAATTACCAGTCAATTTGTGCATCGACATCTAGCAGGACATCGTAGATGAGCTGTTAAATTCGTTTTTCAGGTCGATTCTTTTAGTAGCAATTAAAGATTGCAGAACTAAACAGACCATTCACGGTTTCTCAACCTATTCTTTCACTTAACATCCTGACCAAATTCGTCGTCGTGTGTCATGTCGTTCTGGTTCTAATAAACCACGTTATATGGTTTACCTAAGAAGGTATTACTTGTTTTGAAGGTGCACAACCATCTTATTTTCTCACGAGACGCCACTGCATATTAACCTTGCCTTTTGCTCAAACCCCCGAATATCGCCTCCGCGTTTAAAGTAAGCGCTTTTAAGTGTTCAGATCAAAGTTCCAACATGATAAGTACTTGCCAAAACGGTGCTGGCCATGCCGTTAAGGGTATTACACTTGGTGGCGCATTTTGTGCACACTTTTTGTCTCAAACGTGTATCGGCCATATCGCCCTTTTGCGTACCTCAGATCGAAATGCCATGTACGACAAAAGATAGGCCTTGTGGTTATAAACATTCGTGCGGAACATTGCTTTCCGCTAGCTGGTACGGAAAAGTGAGTTTTTGGTCAAAAGGCAGTTTACCATGCATATTTACCTCGCCTTTTGCTTACCATGCATATTAACCTTGCCTTTTGCTCAAACCCCCGAATATCGCCTCCGCGTTTAAAGTAAGCGCTTTTAAGTGTTCAGATCAAAGTTCCAACATGATAAGTACTTGCCAAACCAGTGCTTGCCATGCCGGTCCGGGAATTACACTTGGTGGCGCATTTTGTGCACACTTTTTGTCACATACGTGTATCGGCCATATCGCCCTTTTGCGTACCTCAGATCGAAATGCCGTGTATGGACGAAAGATAGGCCTTGTAGAGATGAACATTCGTGCCGAACATTGCTTTCCGGTTGCTCGTACAGAAAAGTGAGTTTTTGGGCCAAAGACCGTTTACCATGCATATTTACCTCGCCTTTTGCTTACCATGTATATTAACCTTGCCTTTTGGCCAAATCCCCGAATTTCATCTCCGCGTTACCAGTTAGCGCTTCCAAGTGTTCGAGTCAAAGTTCCAACATGATAAGTACTTGCCAAACCAGTGCTTGCCATGCCGGTCCGGGAATTACACTTGGTGGCGCATTTTGTACACACTTTTTGTCACAAACGTGTATCGGCCATATCGCCCTTTTGCGTACCACGGATCGAAATGCCGTATAAGGATGAAAGATAGGCCTCGTGGCGATAAACATTCGTGCTGAACAATGCTTTCCACTAGCTCTTACGAAAAAGTGAGTTCTTGGGCAAAAGGCAGTTTACCATGCATATTAACCTTGCCTTTTGCTCACCATGCATATTAACCTTGCCTTTTGGCCAAATCCCCTAATATCGTCTCCGCGTTACCAGTTAGCGCTTCCAAGTGTTCGGAGCAAAGTTCCAACATGATAAGTACTTGCAAAAACAGTGCTTGCCATGCCGTTAAGGGAATTACACGCGGTGGCGCATTTTGTGCACACTTTTTGTCACATCCGTGTATCGGCCATATCGTCCTTTTGCGTATCTCGGATCAAAATGCCGTATATGGACGAAAGATAGGCCTCGTGGCGATAAACATTCGTGCTGAACATTGCTATCCGCTAGCTCGTACGGAAAAGTGAGTTTTTGGTCAAAAGGCAGTTTACCATGCATATTTACCTCGCCTTTTGCTCACCATGCATATTAACCTTGCCTTTTGCCCAAATCCCCGAGTATCGTCTCCGCATTACCAGTTAGCGCTTCCAAGTGTTCGGAACAAAGTTACAACAAGATAAGTACTTGCCAAAACGGTGCTTGCCATGCCGTTAAGGGAATTACACGCGGTGGCGCATTTTGTGCACACTTTTTGTCACATACGTTTATCGGCCATATTGCCCTTTTGCGTTCCTCGGATCGAAATGCCATGTATGGGCGAAAGATAGGCCTCAGAGCGATAAACATTCGCGCCGAACATTGCTTTCCACTAGATCGTACGGAAAAGTAAGTTTTTGGGGAAAAGGCAGTTTACCACGCATATTTACCTTGCCTTTTGCTCACCATGCATATTAACCTTGCCTTTTGCCCAAATCCCCGAATATCGTCTCCGCGTTACCAGTTAGCGCTTTAAAGTGTCCAAAGCAAAGTTCCAACAAGATTAGTACTTGCCAAAACGGTTTTTGCCATGCCGTTAAGGGAATTACACTTGGTGGCGCATTTTGTGCACACTTTTTGTCACATGCGTGAATCGGCCATATCGCCCTTTTGCGTACCTCGGATCGAAATGCCAAGTATGTAAGAAAGATGGGCCTTGTGGCGATAAACATTCGCGCCGAACATTTTTTTCTGCTAGCTCGTACGGAAAAGTGAGTTTTTGGGCAAGAGGCAGTTTACCATGCATATTTACCTCACCTTTTGCTCACCATGCATATAAACCTTGCCTTTCCCCCTTGCCCCCTCAACGGTGCGTGGGTGAGGAGGTGGGTTGGGGAGGAAGGGAGGTGGTCGTTGCTGGGGTCCTGCACTACCCAAGGGGGGGTACCTGGGCACCAGCTAGGCTAAAAACACCGTTACCACCAACGTTCCCTTAATCTTGGGCGGAAAAACTGCTTGTTGGGACAGAAATTTTATTTTATCCCCATTGACAGGAATTTGATTTTATCCCCATTGACAGAAAATTTAATTTTTCTGGTACTAAAGTTTTTCACTCATTGTTTCGTCGGTTTTGCTTCGATCCACTTGCGGTTTGCGCCGAAAATTTTGTTATATTTTTCCGCGTCTTTTGCATTTTAACACGACCGCAAAATCGTGAAAAACGTTTCCTAGAATTTTCCGACTGACAAGCTGCCAAAAAGTTTTTCTCTCGCCGTTTGGTCAATTTTCTACCGATTTGTTTGCAGTTTGCATCGACAATTTTCTTGTATTTTTTCGCGTCTTTTGTCATCCTACACGACCGCAAAATCGTGAAAAAAATTTCCACCAATTTTCCGACATGAGAGGTACCTTAAGCTGTTTTGACCGTTCTTGGGGGCATACCATGAATCACCGATAACTCCACTTTGGAGGCAAGCAACCGCCTTGGCCCTAAATACTTTTTTGTTTCTCATGCTACGACAAAATTAAAACTATTCGTTTCAAGGTATCTATCACATACCGCTTCGACGGTATTCTCGGTCCAAGCGCCATTTCCAGCGACTTCTTACCCAATTTCCTCCATATTTGCTCAATAGCTTCGCACAGCTACACGCCAATATTTTATTTGCATTTTTACTTATCAGTACCACTCAAGACCTTTTCTTATCAGTGACAAACTTATCGCTCAGTATCATAAAGGCTGAGCAATAATTCATGAAAGGTACCTCACCGTGGTACAAAAGTGGTCGTTCCAAACCATCAACCAACCATATGACCGACTTGCAGCCCTCTGACCGGGTTGTCCCCAAGTAATAAAAGATACGTCTCCGCCCGCCCAACTTTAAAAACTCTACGATAAGCCGCTATCTTATACCACCTGGCCGTTATTCGTGCTTCAAGGTAGATTTTGACCAAGTGTTGGGATAGGCGCATTTTGTGCACACTTTTTGTCACAAACGTGTATCGGCCATATCGCCCGTTTGCGTACCTCGGATCGAAATGCCGTATATAGACGAAAGATAGGCCTCATAGCGATAAACATTCGTGCCTAGTATCGCTTTCCGCTAGCTCGTACGGAAAAGTAAGTTTTTGGGGAAAAGGCAGTTTACCATGCATATTTATCTCGCCTTTTGCTCACCATGCATATTAACCTTGCCTTTTGCCCAAATCCCCTAATATCGTCTCCGCGTTACCAGTTAGCGCTTCCAAGTGTTCGGATCAAAGTTCCAACATGATAAGTACTTGCCAAAACAGTGCTTGCCATGCCGTTAAGGGAATTACACTTGGTGGCGCATTTTGTGCACTTTTGGTCACATACGTGTATCGGCCATATTGCCCTTTTGCGTACCTCGGATCGAAATGCCATGTATGTACGAAAGATAGTCCTTGAGACGATAAACATTCGTGCGGAACATAGCTTTCCGCTAGCTGGTACGGAAAAGTGAGTTTTTGGTCAAAAGGCAGTTTACCATGCATATTTATCTCGCCTTTTGCTCACCATGCATATTAACCTTGCCTTTTTGCCAAATCCCCGAATATCGTCTCCGCGTTACCAGTAAGCGCTTTCAAGTGTTCGTATCAAAGTTCCAACATGATAAATACTTGCCAAAACGGTGCTTCCCATGCCGTTAAGGGAATTACACTTGGTGGCGCATTTTGTGCACACTTTTTGTCACATACGTCTATCGGCCATATTGCCCTTTTGCGTACCTCGGATCGAAATGCCATGTACGACAAAAGATAGGCCTTGTGGTGATAAACATTCGTGCGGAACATTGCTTTCCGCTAGCTGGTACGGAAAAGTGAGTTTTTGGTCAAAAGGCAGTTTACCATGCATATTTACCTCGCCTTTTGCTCACCATGCATATTACCCTTGCCTTTTGCCCAAATCCCCTAATATCGTCTCCGCGTTACCAGTTAGCGCTTCCAAGTGTTCGGAACAAAGTTACAACAAGATAAGTACTTGCCAAAACGGTGCTTGCCATGCCGTTAAGGGAATTACACGCGGTGGCGCATTTTGTGCACACTTTTTGTCACATACGTCTATCGGCCATATTGCCCTTTTGCGTACCTCGGATCGAAATGCCATGTATGGACGAAAGATAGTCCTTGAGACGATAAACATTCGTGCGGAACATTGCTTTCCGCTAGCTGGTACGGAAAAGTGAGTTTTTGGTCAAAAGGCAGTTTACCATGCATATTTACCTCGCCTTTTGCTCACCATGCATATTAACCTTGCCTTTTGCCCAAATCCCCGAGTATCGTCTCCGCGTTACCAGTTAGCGCTTCCAAGTGTTCGGAGTAAAGTTCCAACATGATAAGTACTTGCCAAAACGGTGCTGGCCATGCCGTTAAGGGAATTACACTTGGTGGCGCATTTTGTGCACACTTTTTGTCACATACGTGTATCGGCCATATTGCCCTTTTGCGTACCTCGGATCGAAATGCCGTATATGGACGAAAGATAGGCCTCGTAGCGATAAACATTCGTGCCAAACGATGCTTTCCGCTAGCTCGTACGGAAAAGTGAGTTTTTGGGTAAATGGCAGTTTACCATGCATATTTACCTCGCCTTTTGCTCACCATGCATATTAACAGTGGCGTCTTGTCCACCTGAGCAACCTGTGCACTGCACAGTCATGAATTTTTAAAATGAATCACAAAATTATTTGTTTAGTTATGGTATTGTAATTTCCACCCGCAACAGTTGCGTTAAAAATCTACTTAACGCTTTACAACGCTGCGCTGGGCACTTCCGCTGGTGCACCGCTGCTACAAACGAGCATCTTTAATCAAATAAGAACAGTTCTCTTAACCACAGTCTCATAATACCATTCTCATTACGAACGGTGAAGAAGCGCTAGTTTTCTTATTAGCAAGCGTCAAAATCCAGCTGGAAAGTCGATTGGTTTTGTTAACGGGTGGGCACTTCTGCCAGTGCACTAGCCGATCGTATATGTACACATTAGTTCTCTCGTGCATGTGTTCGATGCTTCCATGTGAAATTGTCAATGTAAAGGTGCCTTTCCTGTGCACATAGCATTGTACTCAGGCCGGGCCCGAGGTGAGTCTGACTTGCCAAATAAGAATTTGATTCACAAATATTTTCTAACCGCGGATATATTTATCGAGTAGATATTGACGATCGTGAAGTGAATTTGAAAAAAAAATAAAACTATGGATTAAAATCGAGGAAACAAACACGCAAATGTAGCCAACAATTTAAAGCTAATTAAAAATGTCTAAGCAGGCATGCTGGACTGGGTAATATTGCTGGTCAACTTCATTCGAAAGATTTTTCATGCAATTGTTCTATTTAGCGTGAAATTACCAGTCAATTTGTGCATCGACATCTAGCAGGACATCGTAGATGAGCTGTTAAATTCGTTTTTCAGGTCGATTCTTTTAGTAGCAATTAAAGATTGCAGAACTAAACAGACCATTCACGGTTTCTCAACCTATTCTTTCACTTAACATCCTGACCAAATTCGTCGTCGTGTGTCATGTCGTTCTGGTTCTAATAAACCACGTTATATGGTTTACCTAAGAAGGTATTACTTGTTTTGAAGGTGCACAACCATCTTATTTTCTCACGAGACGCCACTGCATATTAACCTTGCCTTTTGCTCAAACCCCCGAATATCGCCTCCGCGTTTAAAGTAAGCGCTTTTAAGTGTTCAGATCAAAGTTCCAACATGATAAGTACTTGCCAAACCAGTGCTTGCCATGCCGGTCAGGGAATTACACTTGGTGGCGCATTTTGTGCACACTTTTTGTCACATACGTGTATCGGCCATATTGCCCTTTTGCGTACCTCGGATCGAAATGCCATGTATGGACGAAAGATAGGCCTCGTGGCGATAAACATTCGTGCTGAACATTGCTATCCACTAGCTCTTACGAAAAAGTGAGTTCTTGGGCAAAAGGCAGTTTACCATGCATATTTACCTCGCCTTTTGCTTACCATGCATATTAACCTTGCCTTTCCTCCTTGCCCTCTCAACGGTGCGAGGGTGAGTGGGTGGGTTTGGGAGGAAGGGAGGCTGTCGTTGCTGGGGCCCTGCACTACCCACGGGGGGTACCTGGGCATCAGCTGGGCTAAAAACACCGTTACCACCAACGTTCCCTTAATCTTGGGCCGAAAAACTGCTTGTTGGGACAGAAATTTAAATTGTTCCCCATTGACAAACATTTAATTTGTTCCCCATTGACAGAAATTTAAATTTTTGTGGGACTAAAGTTGTTCATTCATTATTTCGTTAGTTTTACTTCGATTCACTTGCGGTTTTCAGCAAAATTTTTTTATATTTTTCCGCGTCATTTTCAAACTCAAACGAGAGCAAAATCGTGAAAAACTTTTCCGAGAATTTTCCTACTTGTAAGGTACCTTGAGCTGTGTTGGCCATAATAAGGTGCAAACCATGAATCATCGATAACTCACCTTTGTAGGCCAGCTACGTCCTTGACCATGCGTATTTTTTATTGGGCAGATCATGCACTAATTATAAATGTTCTACGTCAACTTGCTATCTCTTCTTCATCTTGCCGGTATTCTTGGTCAAAGTCCCATTTCATTAGTTTGAGGACGCATTTTGCTCTATGTTTCACTAATAGCTTCGCGCCTGGACTTGCTGATTTTTTGCTCACATTTTCCCTAAATTGTCCCACTCAAGGCTTTTCTAATTCACATCCTTTTTTGTCGCTCAGTAGCAAACCGTCCGAGTAATAATTCATGAAAGGTACCTAGCCTTGGTACACCAAGTGTACGCCAAGAATAATCATCAGGCCATATGACCAACTTGCAGCTCTCTGACCAGGTTGTCCCCTTGTAATAAGAGTTTCGTATACGCCCATCTAATTTAAAAATAGTTTTCGCTAAACAGCTATCTCATAGCACCTGGGCGGTATTCGTGGTTCAAGTGTGATTTTGGCAAGTGCCGGCCAAGGCGCATTTTATGCACTTTTTTTGTCACAAACGTGTATCGGCCATATCGCCCTTTTGCTAACCTCGGATCGAAATGACGGGTATGGACGAAAGATGGACCTTGTGGCGATAAACATTCGTGCCGAACATTGCTTTCCGCTAGCTCGTACGGAAAAGTTAGTTTTTGGTTAAACGGCAGTTTACCATGCATATTTATCTCGCCTTTTGCTCACCATGCATATTAACCTTGCCTTTTGCCCAAATCCCCGAATTTCGTCTCCACGTTGATAGTAAGCGCTTTCAAATGTTCGGATCAAAGTTCCAACATGAAAAGTACTTGCCAAAACGGTGCTTGCCATGCCGTTAAGGGAATTACACGCGGTGGCGCATTTTGTGCACACTTTTTGTCACATACGTGTATCGGCCACATCGCCCTTTTGCGTACCTCGGATCGAAATGCCGTATATGAACGAAAGATAGGCCTCGTGGCGATAAACATTCGAGCCGAACATTGCTTTCCGCTAGCTCGTACGGAAAAGTGAGTTCTTGCGCAAAAGGCAGTTTACCATGCATATTTACCTCGCCTTTTGCTCACCATGCATATTAACCTTGCCTCTTGCCCAAATCCCCGAGTATCGTCTCCGCGTTACCAGTTAGCGCTTCCAAGTGTTCGGATCAAAGTTCCAACATGATAAGTACTTGCCAAAACAGTGCTTGCCATGCCGTTGAGGGAATTTCACGCGGTGGCGCATTTTGTGCACACTTTTTGTCACATACGTGTATCGGCCATATCGCCCTTTTGCGTACCTCGGATCGAAATGCCATATATGGACGAAAGATAGGCCTCGTGGAGATAAACATTCGTGCCGAACATTGCTTTCCGCTAGCTCGTACGGAAAAGTGAGTTTTTGGGCAAGAGGCAGTTTACCATGGATATTTACCTCGCCTTTTGCTCACCATGCATATTAACCTTGCCTTTTGGCCAAATCCCCGAATATCGTCTCCGCGTTACCAGTTAGCGCTTCCAAGTGTTCGGAGCAAAGTTTCAACATGATAAGTACTTGCCAAAACGGTGCTTGCCATGCCGGTCAGGGAATTTCACGCGGTGGCGCATTTTGTGCACACTTTTTGTCCCAAACGTGTATCGGCCATATCGCCCTTTTGCGTACCTCGGATCGAAATGCCGTATATGGACAAAAGATAGGCCTCGTGGAGATAAACATTCGTGCCGAACATTGCTTTCCGCTAGCTCGTACGGAAAAGTGAGTTTTTGGGCAAGAGGCAGTTTACCATGCATATTTACCTCGCCTTTTGCTTACCATGCATATTAACCTTGCCTTTTGGCCAAATCCCCCAATATCGTCTCCGCGTTACCAGTTAGCGCTTTCAAATGTTCGGATCAAAGTTCCAACATGATAAGTACTTGCCAAAACGGTGCTTGCCATGCCGTTAAGGGAATTACACTTGGTGGCGCATTTTGTGCACACTTTTTGTCCCAAACGTGTATCGGCCATATCACCCTTTTGCGTACCTCAGATCGAAATGCCATATATGGACGAAAGATAGGCCTCGTGGCGATAAACATTCGTGCCGAACATTGCTTTCCGCTAGCTCGTACGGAAAAGTGAGTTTTTGGGCAAGAGGCAGTTTACCATGCATATTTACCTCGCCTTTTGCTTACCATGCATATTAACCTTGCTTTTTGGCCAAATCCCCCAATATCGTCTCCGCGTTACCAGTTAGCGCTTTCAAATGTTCGGATCAAAGTTCCAACATGATAAGTACTTGCCAAAACGGTGCTTGCCATGCCGTTAAGGGAATTACACTTGGTGGCGCATTTTGTGCACACTTTTTGTCCCAAACGTGTATCGGCCATATCGCCCTTTTGCGTACCTCGGATCGAAATGCCGTATATGGACAAAAGATAGGCCTCGTGGAGATAAACATTCGTGCCGAACATTGCTTTCCGCTAGCTCGTACGGAAAAGTGAGTTTTTGGGCAAGAGGCAGTTTACCATGCATATTTACCTCGCCTTTTGCTTACCATGCATATTAACCTTGCTTTTTGGCCAAATCCCCCAATATCGTCTCCGCGTTACCAGTTAGCGCTTTCAAATGTTCGGATCAAAGTTCCAACATGATAAGTACTTGCCAAAACGGTGCTTGCCATGCCGTTAAGGGAATTACACTTGGTGGCGCATTTTGTGCACACTTTTTGTCCCAAACGTGTATCGGCCATATCACCCTTTTGCGTACCTCAGATCGAAATGCCATATATGGACGAAAGATAGGCCTCGTGGCGATAAACATTCGTGCCGAACATTGCTTTCCGCTAGCTCGTACGGAAAAGTGAGTTTTTGGGCAAGAGGCAGTTTACCATGCATATTTACCTCGCCTTTTGCTTACCATGCATATTAACCTTGCTTTTTGGCCAAATCCCCCAATATCGTCTCCGCGTTACCAGTTAGCGCTTTCAAATGTTCGGATCAAAGTTCCAACATGATAAGTACTTGCCAAAACGGTGCTTGCCATGCCGTTAAGGGAATTACACTTGGTGGCGCATTTTGTGCACACTTTTTGTCACATACGTGTATCGGCCATATCGCCCTTTTGCGTACCTCGGATCGAAATGCCGTATATGGACAAAAGATAGGCCTCGTGGAGATAAACATTCGTGCCGAACATTGCTTTCCGCTAGCTCGTACGGAAAAGTGAGTTTTAGGGCAAGAGGCAGTTTACCATGCATATTTACCTCGCCTTTTGCTCACCATGCATATTAACCTTGCCTTTTGCCCAAATCCCCGAGTATCGTCTCCGCGTTACCAGTTAGCGCTTCCAAGTGTCCAAAGCAAAAACCAACATGATAAGTACTTGCCAAAACAGTGCTTGCCATGCCGTTAAGGGAATTACACTTGGTGGCGCATTTTGTGCACACTTTTTGTCACATACGTGTATCGGCCATATCGCCCTTTTGCGTACCACGGATCGAAATGCCGTATATGGACAAAAGATAGGCCTCGTGGAGATAAACATTCGTGCCGAACATTGCTTTCCGCTAGCTCGTACGGAAAAGTGAGTTTTAGGGCAAGAGGCAGTTTACCATGGATATTTACCTCGCCTTTTGCTCACCATGCATATTAACCTTGCCTTTTGGCCAAATCCCCGAATATCGTCTCCACGTTGATAGTAAGCGCTTTCAAATGTTCGGATCAAAGTTACAACATGAAAAGTACTTGCCAAAACGGTGCTTGCCATGCCGTTAAGGGAATTACACGCGGTGGCGCATTTTGTGCACACTTTTTGTCACATACGTGTATCGGCCACATCGCCCTTTTGCGTACCTCGGATCGAAATGCCGTATATGGACGAAAGATAGGCCTTGCGGCGATTAACATTCGTGCTGAACATTGCTTTCCGCTAGCTCGTACGGAAAAGTGAGTTCTTGGGCAAAAGGCAGTTTACCATGCATATTTACCTCGCCTTTTGCTCACCATGCATATTAACCTTGCCTTTTGCCCAAATCCCCGGATATCGTCTCCGCGTTACCAGTTAGCGCTTCCAAGTGTTCGGATCAAAGTTCCAACATGATAAGTACTTGCCAAAACAGTGCTTGCCATGCCGTTGAGGGAATTACACTTGGTGGCGTATTTTGTGCACACTTTTTGTCACATACGTGAATCGGCCATATTGCCCTTTTGCGTACCTCGGATCGAAATGCCATGTATGGACGAAAGATAGGCCTTGTAAAGATAAACATTCGTGCGGAACATTGCTTTCCGCTAGCTCGTACGGAAAAGTGAGTTTTTGGGCAAGAGCCAGTTTACCATGCATATTTACCTCGCCTTTTGCTCACCATGCATATTAACCTTGCCTCTTGCCCAAATCCCCGAGTATCGTCTCCGCGTTACCAGTTAGCGCTTCCAAGTGTTCGGATCAAAGTTCCAACATGATAAGTACTTGCCAAAACAGTGCTTGCCATGCCGTTGAGGGAATTTCACGCGGTGGCGCATTTTGTGCACACTTTTTGTCACATACGTGTATCGGCCATATCGCCCTTTTGCGTACCTCGGATCGAAATGCCATATATGGACGAAAGATAGGCCTCGTGGCGATAAACATTCGTGCCGAACATTGCTTTCCGCTAGCTCGTACGGAAAAGTGAGTTTTAGGGCAAGAGGCAGTTTACCATGGATATTTACCTCGCCTTTTGCTCACCATGCATATTAACCTTGTCTTTTGGCCAAATCCCCCAATATCGTCTCCGCGTTACCAGTTAGCGCTTGCAAGTGTTCGGAGCAAAGTTTCAACATGATAAGTACTGCCAAAACGGTGCTTGCCATGCCGGTCAGGGAATTTCACGCGGTGGCGCATTTTGTGCACACTTTTTGTCACATACGTGTATCGGCCATATCGCCCTTTTGCGTACCTCGGATCGAAATGCCGTATATGGACGAAAGATAGGCCTCGTGGCGATAAACATTCGTGCTGAACATTGCTTTCCGCTAGCTCGTACGGAAAAGTGAGTTTTTGGGGAAAAGGCAGTTTAACATGCATATTTACCTCGCCTTTTGCTCACCATGCATATTAACCTTGCCTTTTGGCCAAATCCCCGAATATCGTCTCCGCGTTACCAGTTAGCGCTTCCAAGTGTTCGGATCAAAGTTCCAACATGATAAGTACTTGCCAAAACAGTGCTTGCCATGCCGTTGAGGGAATTTCACGCGGTGGCGCATTTTGTGCACACTTTTTGTCACATACGTGTATCGGCCATATCGCCCTTTTGCGTACCTCGGATCGAAATGCCATATATGGACGAAAGATAGGCCTCGTGGAGATAAACATTCGTGCTGAACATTGCTTTCCGCTAGCTCGTAAGGAAAAGTGAGTTTTTGGGCAAGAGGCAGTTTACCATGCATATTTACCTCGCCTTTTGCTCACCATGCATATTAACCTTGCCTTTTGGCCAAATCCCCGAATATCGTCTCCGCGTTACCAGTTAGCGCTTCCAAGTGTTCGGAGCAAAGTTTCAACACGATAAGTACTTGCCAAAACGGTGCTTGCCATGCCGTTAAGGGAATTACACTTGGTGGCGCATTTTGTGCACACTTTTTGTCCCAAACGTGTATCGGCCATATTGCCCTTTTGCGTACCTCGGATCGAAATGCCATGTATGGACGAAAGATAGGCCTCGTGGCGATAAACATTCGTGCTGAACATTGCTATCCACTAGCTCTTACGAAAAAGTGAGTTCTTGGGCAAAAGGCAGTTTACCATGCATATTTACCTCGCCTTTTGCTTACCATGCATAATAACCTTGCCTTTCCTCCTTGCCCTCTCAACGGTGCGAGGGTGAGTGGGTGGGTTTGGGAGGAAGGGAGGCTGTCGTTGCTGGGGCCCTGCACTACCCACGGGGGGTACCTGGGCATCAGCTGGGCTAAAAACACCGTTACCACCCTTGTTCCCTTAATCTTGGGCCGAAAAACTGCTTGTTGGGACAGAAATTTAAATTGTTCCCCATTGACAAACATTTAATTTGTTCCCCATTGACAGAAATTTAAATTTTTGTGGGACTAAAGTTGTTCATTCATTATTTCGTTAGTTTTACTTCGATTCACTTGCGGTTTTCAACAAAAATTTTTTATATTTTTCCGCGTCATTTTCAAACTCAAACGAGAGCAAAATCGTGAAAAACTTTTCCGAGAATTTTCCTACTTGTAAGGTACCTTGAGCTGTGTTGGCCATAATAAGGTGCAAACCATGAATCATCGATAACTCACCTTTGTAGGCCAGCTACGTCCTTGACCCTGCGTATTTTTTTATTGGGCAGATCATGCACTAATTATAAATGTTCTACGTCAACTTGCTATCTCTTCTTCATCTTGCCGGTATTCTTGGTCAAAGTCCCATTTCATTAGTTTGAGGACGCATTTTGCTCTATGTTTCACTAATAGCTTCGCGCCTGGACTTGCTGATTTTTTGCTCACATTTTCCCTAAATTGTCCCACTCAAGGCTTTTCTAATTCACATCCTTTTTTGTCGCTCAGTAGCAAACCGTCCGAGTAATAATTCATGAAAGGTACCTAGCCTTGGTACACCAAGTGTACGCCAAGAATAATCATCAGGCCATATGACCAACTTGCAGCTCTCTGACCAGGTTGTCCCCTTGTAATAAGAGTTTCGTATACGCCCATCTTATTTAAAAATAGTTTTCGCTAAACAGCTATCTCATAGCACCTGGGCGGTATTCGTGGTTCAAGTGTGATTTTGGCAAGTGCCGGCCAAGGCGCATTTTATGCACTTTTTTTGTCACAAACGTGTATCGGCCATATCGCCCTTTTGCTAACCTCGGATCGAAATGACGGGTATGGACGAAAGATGGACCTTGTGGCGATAAACATTCGTGCCGAACATTGCTTTCCGCTAGCTCGTACGGAAAAGTGAGTTCTTGCGTAAAAGGCAGTTTACCATGCATATTTACCTCGCCTTTTGCTCACCATGCATATTAATAGTGGCGTCTCGTCCACCTGAGCAACCTGTGCACTGCACAGTCATGAATTTTTAAAATGAATCACAAAATTATTTGTTTAGTTATGGTATTGTAATTTCCACCCGCAACAGTTGCGTTAAAAATCTACTTAACGCTTTACAACGCTGCGCTGGGCACTTCTGCTGGTGCACCGCTGCTACAAACGAGCATCTTTAATCAAATAAGAACAGTTCTCTTAACCACAGTCTCATAATACCATTCTCATTACGAACGGTGAAGAAGCGCTAGTTTTCTTATTAGCAAGCGTCAAAATCCAGCTGGAAAGTCGATTGGTTTTGTTAACGGGTGGGCACTTCTGCCAGTGCACTAGCCGATCGTATATGTACACATTAGTTCTCTCGTGCATGTGTTCGATGCGTCCATGTGAAATTGTCAATGTAAAGGTGCCTTTCCTGTGCACATAGCATTGTACTCAGGCCGGGCCCGAGGTGAGTCTGACTTGCCAAATAAGAATTTGATTCACAAATATTTTCTAACCGCGGATATATTTATCGAGTAGATATTGACGATCGTGAAGTGAATTTGAAAAAAAATAAAACTATGGATTAAAATCGAGGAAACAAACACGCAAATGTAGCCAACAATTTAAAGCTAATTAAAAATGTCTAAGCAGGCATGCTGGACTGGGTAATATTGCTGGTCAACTTCATTCGAAAGATTTTTCAAGCAATTGTTCTATTTAGCGTGAAATTACCAGTCAATTTGTGCATCGACATCTAGCAGGACATCGTAGATGAGCTGTTAAATTCGTTTTTCAGGTCGATTCTTTTAGTAGCAATTAAAGATTGCAGAACTAAATAGACCATTCACGGTTTCTCAACCTATTCTTTCACTTAACATCCTGACCAAATTCGTCGTCGTGTGTCATGTCGTTCTGGTTCTAATAAACCACGTTATATGGTTTACCTAAGAAGGTATTACTTGTTTTGAAGGTGCACAACCATCTTATTTTCTCACGAGACGCCACTGCATATTAACCTTGCCTTTTGCTCAAACCCCCGAATATCGCCTCCGCGTTTAAAGTAAGCGCTTTTAAGTGTTCAGATCAAAGTTCCAACATGATAAGTACTTGCCAAACCAGTGCTTGCCATGCCGGTCAGGGAATTACACTTGGTGGCGCATTTTGTGCACACTTTTTGTCACATACGTGTATCGGCCATATTGCCCTTTTGCGTACCTCGGATCGAAATGCCATGTATGGACGAAAGATAGGCCTCGTGGCGATAAACATTCGTGCTGAACATTGCTATCCACTAGCTCTTACGAAAAAGTGAGTTCTTGGGCAAAAGGCAGTTTACCATGCATATTTACCTCGCCTTTTGCTTACCATGCATATTAACCTTGCCTTTTGCTCAAACCCCCGAATATCGCCTCCGCGTTTAAAGTAAGCGCTTTTAAGTGTTCAGATCAAAGTTCCAACATGATAAGTACTTGCCAAACCAGTGCTTGCCATGCCGGTCCGGGAATTACACTTGGTGGCGCATTTTGTGCACACTTTTTGTCACATACGTGTATCGGCCATATCGCCCTTTTGCGTACCTCAGATCGAAATGCCGTGTATGGACGAAAGATAGGCCTTGTAGAGATGAACATTCGTGCCGAACATTGCTTTCCGGTTGCTCGTACAGAAAAGTGAGTTTTTGGGCCAAAGACCGTTTACCATGCATATTTACCTCGCCTTTTGCTTACCATGTATATTAACCTTGCCTTTTGGCCAAATCCCCGAATTTCATCTCCGCGTTACCAGTTAGCGCTTCCAAGTGTTCGAGTCAAAGTTCCAACATGATAAGTACTTGCCAAACCAGTGCTTGCCATGCCGGTCCGGGAATTACACTTGGTGGCGCATTTTGTACACACTTTTTGTCACAAACGTGTATCGGCCATATCGCCCTTTTGCGTACCACGGATCGAAATGCCGTATAAGGATGAAAGATAGGCCTCGTGGCGATAAACATTCGTGCTGAACAATGCTTTCCACTAGCTCTTACGAAAAAGTGAGTTCTTGGGCAAAAGGCAGTTTACCATGCATATTAACCTTGCCTTTTGCTCACCATGCATATTAACCTTGCCTTTTGGCCAAATCCCCTAATATCGTCTCCGCGTTACCAGTTAGCGCTTCCAAGTGTTCGGAGCAAAGTTCCAACATGATAAGTACTTGCAAAAACAGTGCTTGCCATGCCGTTAAGGGAATTACACGCGGTGGCGCATTTTGTGCACACTTTTTGTCACATCCGTGTATCGGCCATATCGTCCTTTTGCGTACCTCGGATCAAAATGCCGTATATGGACGAAAGATAGGCCTCGTGGCGATAAACATTCGTGCTGAACATTGCTATCCGCTAGCTCGTACGGAAAAGTGAGTTTTTGGTCAAAAGGCAGTTTACCATGCATATTTACCTCGCCTTTTGCTCACCATGCATATTAACCTTGCCTTTTGCCCAAATCCCCGAGTATCGTCTCCGCATTACCAGTTAGCGCTTCCAAGTGTTCGGAACAAAGTTACAACAAGATAAGTACTTGCCAAAACGGTGCTTGCCATGCCGTTAAGGGAATTACACGCGGTGGCGCATTTTGTGCACACTTTTTGTCACATACGTTTATCGGCCATATTGCCCTTTTGCGTTCCTCGGATCGAAATGCCATGTATGGGCGAAAGATAGGCCTCAGAGCGATAAACATTCGCGCCGAACATTGCTTTCCACTAGATCGTACGGAAAAGTAAGTTTTTGGGGAAAAGGCAGTTTACCACGCATATTTACCTTGCCTTTTGCTCACCATGCATATTAACCTTGCCTTTTGCCCAAATCCCCGAATATCGTCTCCGCGTTACCAGTTAGCGCTTTAAAGTGTCCAAAGCAAAGTTCCAACAAGATTAGTACTTGCCAAAACGGTTTTTGCCATGCCGTTAAGGGAATTACACTTGGTGGCGCATTTTGTGCACACTTTTTGTCACATGCGTGAATCGGCCATATCGCCCTTTTGCGTACCTCGGATCGAAATGCCAAGTATGTAAGAAAGATGGGCCTTGTGGCGATAAACATTCGCGCCGAACATTTTTTTCTGCTAGCTCGTACGGAAAAGTGAGTTTTTGGGCAAGAGGCAGTTTACCATGCATATTTACCTCACCTTTTGCTCACCATGCATATAAACCTTGCCTTTCCCCCTTGCCCCCTCAACGGTGCGTGGGTGAGGAGGTGGGTTGGGGAGGAAGGGAGGTGGTCGTTGCTGGGGTCCTGCACTACCCAAGGGGGGGTACCTGGGCACCAGCTAGGCTAAAAACACCGTTACCACCAACGTTCCCTTAATCTTGGGCGGAAAAACTGCTTGTTGGGACAGAAATTTTATTTTATCCCCATTGACAGGAATTTGATTTTATCCCCATTGACAGAAAATTTAATTTTTCTGGTACTAAAGTTTTTCACTCATTGTTTCGTCGGTTTTGCTTCGATCCACTTGCGGTTTGCGCCGAAAATTTTGTTATATTTTTCCGCGTCTTTTGCATTTTAACACGACCGCAAAATCGTGAAAAACGTTTCCTAGAATTTTCCGACTGACAAGCTGCCAAAAAGTTTTTCTCTCGCCGTTTGGTCAATTTTCTACCGATTTGTTTGCAGTTTGCATCGACAATTTTCTTGTATTTTTTCGCGTCTTTTGTCATCCTACACGACCGCAAAATCGTGAAAAAAATTTCCACCAATTTTCCGACATGAGAGGTACCTTAAGCTGTTTTGACCGTTCTTGGGGGCATACCATGAATCACCGATAACTCCACTTTGGAGGCAAGCAACCGCCTTGGCCCTAAATACTTTTTTGTTTCTCATGCTACGACAAAATTAAAACTATTCGTTTCAAGGTATCTATCACATACCGCTTCGACGGTATTCTCGGTCCAAGCGCCATTTCCAGCGACTTCTTACCCAATTTCCTCCATATTTGCTCAATAGCTTCGCACAGCTACACGCCAATATTTTATTTGCATTTTTACTTATCAGTACCACTCAAGACCTTTTCTTATCAGTGACAAACTTATCGCTCAGTATCATAAAGGCTGAGCAATAATTCATGAAAGGTACCTCACCGTGGTACAAAAGTGGTCGTTCCAAACCATCAACCAACCATATGACCGACTTGCAGCCCTCTGACCGGGTTGTCCCCAAGTAATAAAAGATACGTCTCCGCCCGCCCAACTTTAAAAACTCTACGATAAGCCGCTATCTTATACCACCTGGCCGTTATTCGTGCTTCAAGGTAGATTTTGACCAAGTGTTGGGATAGGCGCATTTTGTGCACACTTTTTGTCACAAACGTGTATCGGCCATATCGCCCGTTTGCGTACCTCGGATCGAAATGCCGTATATAGACGAAAGATAGGCCTCATAGCGATAAACATTCGTGCCTAGTATCGCTTTCCGCTAGCTCGTACGGAAAAGTAAGTTTTTGGGGAAAAGGCAGTTTACCATGCATATTTATCTCGCCTTTTGCTCACCATGCATATTAACCTTGCCTTTTGCCCAAATCCCCTAATATCGTCTCCGCGTTACCAGTTAGCGCTTCCAAGTGTTCGGATCAAAGTTCCAACATGATAAGTACTTGCCAAAACAGTGCTTGCCATGCCGTTAAGGGAATTACACTTGGTGGCGCATTTTGTGCACTTTTGGTCACATACGTGTATCGGCCATATTGCCCTTTTGCGTACCTCGGATCGAAATGCCATGTATGTACGAAAGATAGTCCTTGAGACGATAAACATTCGTGCGGAACATAGCTTTCCGCTAGCTGGTACGGAAAAGTGAGTTTTTGGTCAAAAGGCAGTTTACCATGCATATTTATCTCGCCTTTTGCTCACCATGCATATTAACCTTGCCTTTTTGCCAAATCCCCGAATATCGTCTCCGCGTTACCAGTAAGCGCTTTCAAGTGTTCGTATCAAAGTTCCAACATGATAAGTACTTGCCAAAACGGTGCTTGCCATTCCGGTCCAAGAATTACACACGGTGGCGCATTTTGTGCACACTTTTTGTCACATACGTGTATCGGCCATATCGCCCTTTTCCGTATCTCGGATCGAAATGCCGTATAGGGACGAAAGATAGGCCTTGTAAAGATAAACATTCGTGCCGAACATTGCTTTCCGCTAGATCGTACGGAAAAGTGAGTTTTTGGGCAAGAGGCAGTTTACCATGCATAGTTACCTTGCCTTTTGCTCACCATGCATATTTACCTCGCCTTTTGGCCAAATCCCCGAATATCGTCTCCGCGTTACCAGTTAGCGCTTCCAAGTATCCAAAGCAAAGTTCCAACATGATAAATACTTGCCAAAACGGTGCTTCCCATGCCGTTAAGGGAATTACACTTGGTGGCGCATTTTGTGCACACTTTTTGTCACATACGTCTATCGGCCATATTGCCCTTTTGCGTACCTCGGATCGAAATGCCATGTACGACAAAAGATAGGCCTTGTGGTGATAAACATTCGTGCGGAACATTGCTTTCCGCTAGCTGGTACGGAAAAGTGAGTTTTTGGTCAAAAGGCAGTTTACCATGCATATTTACCTCGCCTTTTGCTCACCATGCATATTAACCTTGCCTTTTGCCCAAATCCCCTAATATCGTCTCCGCGTTACCAGTTAGCGCTTCCAAGTGTTCGGAACAAAGTTACAACAAGATAAGTACTTGCCAAAACGGTGCTTGCCATGCCGTTAAGGGAATTACACGCGGTGGCGCATTTTGTGCACACTTTTTGTCACATACGTCTATCGGCCATATTGCCCTTTTGCGTACCTCGGATCGAAATGCCATGTATGGACGAAAGATAGTCCTTGAGACGATAAACATTCGTGCGGAACATTGCTTTCCGCTAGCTGGTACGGAAAAGTGAGTTTTTGGTCAAAAGGCAGTTTACCATGCAAATTTACCTCGCCTTTTGCTCACCATGCATATTAACCTTGCCTTTTGCCCAAATCCCCGAGTATCGTCTCCGCGTTACCAGTTAGCGCTTCCAAGTGTTCGGAGTAAAGTTCCAACATGATAAGTACTTGCCAAAACGGTGCTGGCCATGCCGGTCAGGGAATTACACTTGGTGGCGCATTTTGTGCACACTTTTTGTCACATACGTGTATCGGCCATATTGCCCTTTTGCGTACCTCGGATCGAAATGCCGTATATGGACGAAAGATAGGCCTCGTAGCGATAAACATTCGTGCCAAACGATGCTTTCCGCTAGCTCGTACGGAAAAGTGAGTTTTTGGGTAAATGGCAGTTTACCATGCATATTTACCTCGCCTTTTGCTCACCATGCATATTAACAGTGGCGTCTTGTCCACCTGAGCAACCTGTGCACTGCACAGTCATGAATTTTTAAAATGAATCACAAAATTATTTGTTTAGTTATGGTATTGTAATTTCCACCCGCAACAGTTGCGTTAAAAATCTACTTAACGCTTTACAACGCTGCGCTGGGCACTTCTGCTGGTGCACCGCTGCTACAAACGAGCATCTTTAATCAAATAAGAACAGTTCTCTTAACCACAGTCTCATAATACCATTCTCATTACGAACGGTGAAGAAGCGCTAGTTTTCTTATTAGCAAGCGTCAAAATCCAGCTGGAAAGTCGATTGGTTTTGTTAACGGGTGGGCACTTCTGCCAGTGCACTAGCCGATCGTATATGTACACATTAGTTCTCTCGTGCATGTGTTCGATGCTTCCATGTGAAATTGTCAATGTAAAGGTGCCTTTCCTGTGCACATAGCATTGTACTCAGGCCGGGCCCGAGGTGAGTCTGACTTGCCAAATAAGAATTTGATTCACAAATATTTTCTAACCGCGGATATATTTATCGAGTAGATATTGACGATCGTGAAGTGAATTTGAAAAAAAAATAAAACTATGGATTAAAATCGAGGAAACAAACACGCAAATGTAGCCAACAATTTAAAGCTAATTAAAAATGTCTAAGCAGGCATGCTGGACTGGGTAATATTGCTGGTCAACTTCATTCGAAAGATTTTTCATGCAATTGTTCTATTTAGCGTGAAATTACCAGTCAATTTGTGCATCAACATCTAGCAGGACATCGTAGATGAGCTGTTAAATTCGTTTTTCAGGTCGATTCTTTTAGTAGCAATTAAAGATTGCAGAACTAAATAGACCATTCACGGTTTCTCAACCTATTCTTTCACTTAACATCCTGACCAAATTCGTCGTCGTGTGTCATGTCGTTCTGGTTCTAATAAACCACGTTATATGGTTTACCTAAGAAGGTATTACTTGTTTTGAAGGTGCACAACCATCTTATTTTCTCACGAGACGCCACTGCATATTAACCTTGCCTTTTGCTCAAACCCCCGAATATCGCCTCCGCGTTTAAAGTAAGCGCTTTTAAGTGTTCAGATCAAAGTTCCAACATGATAAGTACTTGCCAAACCAGTGCTTGCCATGCCGGTCAGGGAATTACACTTGGTGGCGCATTTTGTGCACACTTTTTGTCACATACGTGTATCGGCCATATTGCCCTTTTGCGTACCTCGGATCGAAATGCCATGTATGGACGAAAGATAGGCCTCGTGGCGATAAACATTCGTGCTGAACATTGCTATCCACTAGCTCTTACGAAAAAGTGAGTTCTTGGGCAAAAGGCAGTTTACCATGCATATTTACCTCGCCTTTTGCTTACCATGCATATTAACCTTGCCTTTCCTCCTTGCCCTCTCAACGGTGCGAGGGTGAGTGGGTGGGTTTGGGAGGAAGGGAGGCTGTCGTTGCTGGGGCCCTGCACTACCCACGGGGGGTACCTGGGCATCAGCTGGGCTAAAAACACCGTTACCACCATTGTTCCCTTAATCTTGGGCCGAAAAACTGCTTGTTGGGACAGAAATTTAAATTGTTCCCCATTGACAAACATTTAATTTGTTCCCCATTGACAGAAATTTAAATTTTTGTGGGACTAAAGTTGTTCATTCATTATTTCGTTAGTTTTACTTCGATTCACTTGCGGTTTTCAGCAAAATTTTTTTATATTTTTCCGCGTCATTTTCAAACTCAAACGAGAGCAAAATCGTGAAAAACTTTTCCGAGAATTTTCCTACTTGTAAGGTACCTTGAGCTGTGTTGGCCATAATAAGGTGCAAACCATGAATCATCGATAACTCACCTTTGTAGGCCAGCTACGTCCTTGACCATGCGTATTTTTTATTGGGCAGATCATGCACTAATTATAAATGTTCTACGTCAACTTGCTATCTCTTCTTCATCTTGCCGGTATTCTTGGTCAAAGTCCCATTTCATTAGTTTGAGGACGCATTTTGCTCTATGTTTCACTAATAGCTTCGCGCCTGGACTTGCTGATTTTTTGCTCACATTTTCCCTAAATTGTCCCACTCAAGGCTTTTCTAATTCACATCCTTTTTTGTCGCTCAGTAGCAAACCGTCCGAGTAATAATTCATGAAAGGTACCTAGCCTTGGTACACCAAGTGTACGCCAAGAATAATCATCAGGCCATATGACCAACTTGCAGCTCTCTGACCAGGTTGTCCCCTTGTAATAAGAGTTTCGTATACGCCCATCTAATTTAAAAATAGTTTTCGCTAAACAGCTATCTCATAGCACCTGGGCGGTATTCGTGGTTCAAGTGTGATTTTGGCAAGTGCCGGCCAAGGCGCATTTTATGCACTTTTTTTGTCACAAACGTGTATCGGCCATATCGCCCTTTTGCTAACCTCGGATCGAAATGACGGGTATGGACGAAAGATGGACCTTGTGGCGATAAACATTCGTGCCGAACATTGCTTTCCGCTAGCTCGTACGGAAAAGTTAGTTTTTGGTTAAACGGCAGTTTACCATGCATATTTATCTCGCCTTTTGCTCACCATGCATATTAACCTTGCCTTTTGCCCAAATCCCCGAATTTCGTCTCCACGTTGATAGTAAGCGCTTTCAAATGTTCGGATCAAAGTTCCAACATGAAAAGTACTTGCCAAAACGGTGCTTGCCATGCCGTTAAGGGAATTACACGCGGTGGCGCATTTTGTGCACACTTTTTGTCACATACGTGTATCGGCCACATCGCCCTTTTGCGTACCTCGGATCGAAATGCCGTATATGAACGAAAGATAGGCCTCGTGGCGATAAACATTCGAGCCGAACATTGCTTTCCGCTAGCTCGTACGGAAAAGTGAGTTCTTGCGCAAAAGGCAGTTTACCATGCATATTTACCTCGCCTTTTGCTCACCATGCATATTAACCTTGCCTCTTGCCCAAATCCCCGAGTATCGTCTCCGCGTTACCAGTTAGCGCTTCCAAGTGTTCGGATCAAAGTTCCAACATGATAAGTACTTGCCAAAACAGTGCTTGCCATGCCGTTGAGGGAATTTCACGCGGTGGCGCATTTTGTGCACACTTTTTGTCACATACGTGTATCGGCCATATCGCCCTTTTGCGTACCTCGGATCGAAATGCCATATATGGACGAAAGATAGGCCTCGTGGAGATAAACATTCGTGCCGAACATTGCTTTCCGCTAGCTCGTACGGAAAAGTGAGTTTTAGGGCAAGAGGCAGTTTACCATGCATATTTACCTCGCCTTTTGCTTACCATGCATATTAACCTTGCTTTTTGGCCAAATCCCCCAATATCGTCTCCGCGTTACCAGTTAGCGCTTTCAAATGTTCGGATCAAAGTTCCAACATGATAAGTACTTGCCAAAACGGTGCTTGCCATGCCGTTAAGGGAATTACACTTGGTGGCGCATTTTGTGCACACTTTTTGTCCCAAACGTGTATCGGCCATATCGCCCTTTTGCGTACCTCGGATCGAAATGCCGTATATGGACAAAAGATAGGCCTCGTGGAGATAAACATTCGTGCCGAACATTGCTTTCCGCTAGCTCGTACGGAAAAGTGAGTTTTTGGGCAAGAGGCAGTTACCATGCATATTTACCTCGCCTTTTGCTTACCATGCATATTAACCTTGCTTTTTGGCCAAATCCCCCAATATCGTCTCCGCGTTACCAGTTAGCGCTTTCAAATGTTCGGATCAAAGTTCCAACATGATAAGTACTTGCCAAAACGGTGCTTGCCATGCCGTTAAGGGAATTACACTTGGTGGCGCATTTTGTGCACACTTTTTGTCCCAAACGTGTATCGGCCATATCACCCTTTTGCGTACCTCAGATCGAAATGCCATATATGGACGAAAGATAGGCCTCGTGGCGATAAACATTCGTGCCGAACATTGCTTTCCGCTAGCTCGTACGGAAAAGTGAGTTTTTGGGCAAGAGGCAGTTTACCATGCATATTTACCTCGCCTTTTGCTTACCAAGCATATTAACCTTGCTTTTTGGCCAAATCCCCCAATATCGTCTCCGCGTTACCAGTTAGCGCTTTCAAATGTTCGGATCAAAGTTCCAACATGATAAGTACTTGCCAAAACGGTGCTTGCCATGCCGTTAAGGGAATTACACTTGGTGGCGCATTTTGTGCACACTTTTTGTCACATACGTGTATCGGCCATATCGCCCTTTTGCGTACCTCGGATCGAAATGCCGTATATGGACAAAAGATAGGCCTCGTGGAGATAAACATTCGTGCCGAACATTGCTTTCCGCTAGCTCGTACGGAAAAGTGAGTTTTAGGGCAAGAGGCAGTTTACCATGGATATTTACCTCGCCTTTTGCTCACCATGCATATTAACCTTGCCTTTTGGCCAAATCCCCGAATATCGTCTCCACGTTGATAGTAAGCGCTTTCAAATGTTCGGATCAAAGTTCCAACATGAAAAGTACTTGCCAAAACGGTGCTTGCCATGCCGTTTAGGGAATTACACGCGGTGGCGCATTTTGTGCACACTTTTTGTCACATACGTGTATCGGCCACATCGCCCTTTTGCGTACCTCGGATCGAAATGCCGTATATGGACGAAAGATAGGCCTTGCGGCGATTAACATTCGTGCTGAACATTGCTTTCCGCTAGCTCGTACGGAAAAGTGAGTTCTTGGGCAAAAGGCAGTTTACCATGCATATTTACCTCGCCTTTTGCTCACCATGCATATTAACCTTGCCTTTTGCCCAAATCCCCGAGTATCGTCTCCGCGTTACCAGTTAGCGCTTCCAAGTGTCCAAAGCAAAAACCAACATGATAAGTACTTGCCAAAACAGTGCTTGCCATGCCGTTAAGGGAATTACACTTGGTGGCGCATTTTGTGCACACTTTTTGTCACATACGTGTATCGGCCATATCGCCCTTTTGCGTACCTTGGATTGAAATGCCGTATATGGATGAAAGATAGGCCTCGTGTCAATAAACATTCGTGTCGAACATTGTTTTCCGCTAGCTCGTACGGAAAAGTGAGTTTTTGGGCAAAAGGCAGTTTACCATGCATATTTACCTCGCCTTTTGCTCACCATGCATATTAACCTTGCCTTTTGCCCAAATCCCCGAATATCGTCTCCGCGTTACCAGTTAGCGCTGGCAAGTGTCCATAACAAAGTTCCAACATGATAAGTACTTGCCAAAACGGTGCTTGCCATGCCGTTGAGGGAATTACACTTGGTGGCGCATTTTGTGCACACTTTTTGTCACATACGTGTATCGGCCATATCGCCCTTTTGCGTACCTCGGATCGAAATGCCGTATATGGACAAAAGATAGGCCTCGTGGAGATAAACATTCGTGCCGAACATTGCTTTCCGCTAGCTCGTACGGAAAAGTGAGTTTTAGGGCAAGAGGCAGTTTACCATGGATATTTACCTCGCCTTTTGCTCACCATGCATATTAACCTTGCCTTTTGGCCAAATCCCCGAATATCGTCTCCACGTTGATAGTAAGCGCTTTCAAATGTTCGGATCAAAGTTCCAACATGAAAAGTACTTGCCAAAACGGTGCTTGCCATGCCGTTAAGGGAATTACACGCGGTGGCGCATTTTGTGCACACTTTTTGTCACATACGTGTATCGGCCACATCGCCCTTTTGCGTACCTCGGATCGAAATGCCGTATATGGACGAAAGATAGGCCTTGCGGCGATTAACATTCGTGCTGAACATTGCTTTCCGCTAGCTCGTACGGAAAAGTGAGTTCTTGGGCAAAAGGCAGTTTACCATGCATATTTACCTCGCCTTTTGCTCACCATGCATATTAACCTTGCCTTTTGCCCAAATCCCCGGATATCGTCTCCGCGTTACCAGTTAGCGCTTCCAAGTGTTCGGATCAAAGTTCCAACATGATAAGTACTTGCCAAAACAGTGCTTGCCATGCCGTTGAGGGAATTACACTTGGTGGCGTATTTTGTGCACACTTTTTGTCACATACGTGAATCGGCCATATTGCCCTTTTGCGTACCTCGGATCGAAATGCCATGTATGGACGAAAGATAGGCCTTGTAAAGATAAACATTCGTGCGGAACATTGCTTTCCGCTAGCTCGTACGGAAAAGTGAGTTTTTGGGCAAGAGCCAGTTTACCATGCATATTTACCTCGCCTTTTGCTCACCATGCATATTAACCTTGCCTCTTGCCCAAATCCCCGAGTATCGTCTCCGCGTTACCAGTTAGCGCTTCCAAGTGTTCGGATCAAAGTTCCAACATGATAAGTACTTGCCAAAACAGTGCTTGCCATGCCGTTGAGGGAATTTCACGCGGTGGCGCATTTTGTGCACACTTTTTGTCACATACGTGTATCGGCCATATCGCCCTTTTGCGTACCTCGGATCGAAATGCCATATATGGACGAAAGATAGGCCTCGTGGCGATAAACATTCGTGCCGAACATTGCTTTCCGCTAGCTCGTACGGAAAAGTGAGTTTTAGGGCAAGAGGCAGTTTACCATGGATATTTACCTCGCCTTTTGCTCACCATGCATATTAACCTTGTCTTTTGGCCAAATCCCCCAATATCGTCTCCGCGTTACCAGTTAGCGCTTGCAAGTGTTCGGAGCAAAGTTCCAACATGATAAGTACTTGCCAAAACGGTGCTTGCCATGCCGGTCCGGGAATTACACTTGGTGGCGCATTTTGTGCACACTTTTTGTCACACACGTGTATCGGCCATATCGCCCTGTTGCGTACCTCGGATCGAAATGCCGTATATGGACGAAAGATAGGCCTTGCAGCGATAAACATTCGTGTCGAACATTGCTTTCCGCTAGCTCGTACGGAAAAGTGAGTTCTTGGGCAAAAGGCAGTTTACCATGCATATTTACCTCGCCTTTTCCTCACCATGCATATTAACCTTGCCTTTCCCCCTTGCCCCGTCAACGCTGCTTGGGTGAGGGGGTGGGTTGGGGAGGAAGGGAGGTGGTTGTGGCTGGGGTCCTGCACTACCCACGGGGGCACCAGCTGGGCTCAACACACCGTTACCACCAACGTTCCCTTAATTTTGAGCCGAAAAACTGCTTGTTGGGACAGCAATTTAATTTTATCCCCATTGACAGTAATTTAATTTGGTCCCCATTGACAGAAATTTAAATTTTTGTGGTACTAAAGTTGTTCACTCATTATTTCGTTAGTTTTACTTCGATTCACTTGCGGTTTTCAGCAAAATTTTTTATATATTTTTCTACGTCATTTGCAAACTCAAACGAGAGCAAAATCGTGAAAAAATTTTCCGAGAATTTTCCAACTTGTAAGGTACCTTGAGCTGTTTTGGCCATAATTAGGTGCAAACCATGAATCACCGATAACTCAACTTTGTAGGCCAGCTACCGCCTTGACCCTGCGTATTTTTTTATTGGGCATACCACGCACTTACTATAAATGTTCTACGTCAACTTGCTATCTCTTCTTCAACTTGCCGGTATTCTTGGTCAAAGTCCCATTTCATTAGTTTAAGGACCCATTTTGCTCTATGTTTCACTAATAGCTTCGCGCCTGGACTTGCTGATTTTTTGCTCACATTTTCCCTAAATTGTCCCACTCAAGGCTTTTCTAATTCACATCCTTTTTTGTCGCTCAGTAGCAAACCGTCCGAGTAATAATTCATGAAAGGTACCTAGCCTTGGTACACCAAGTGTACGCCAAGAATAATCATCAGGCCGTATGACCAACTTGCAGCTCTCTGACCAGGTTGTCCCCTTGTAATAAGAGTTTCGTATACGCCCATCTAATTTAAAAATAGTTTTCGCTAAACAGCTATCTCATAGCACCTGGGCGGTATTCGTGGTTCAAGTGTGATTTTGGCAAGTGCCGGCCAAGGCGCATTTTATGCACTTTTTTTGTCACAAACGTGTATCGGCCATATCGCCCTTTTGCTAACCTCGGATCGAAATGACGGGTATGGACGAAAGATGGACCTTGTGGCGATAAACATTCGTGCCGAACATTGCTTTCCGCTAGCTCGTACGGAAAAGAGAAATTTTTAGCAAAAGGCAGCTTACCATGCATATATACCTCGCCTTTTGCTCACCATGCATATTAACCTTGCGTTTTGCCCAAATCCCCGAATATCGTCTTCGCGTTACCAGTTAGCGCTTTCATGTGTTCAGATCGAAGTTCCAACATGATAAGTACTTGCCAAAACGGTGCTTCCCATGCCGTTAAGGGAATTACACGCGGTGGCTCATTTTGTGCACACTTTTTGTCACATACGTGTATCGGCCACATCGCCCTTTTGCGTACCTCGGATCGAAATGCCGTATATGAACGAAAGATAGGCCTCGTGGCGATAAACATTCGAGCCGAACATTGCTTTCCGCTAGCTCGTACGGAAAAGTGAGTTTTTGGGCAAGAGGCAGTTTACCATGCATATTTACCTCGCCTTTTGCTCACCATGCATATTAACCTTGCCTTTTGCCCAAATCCCCGAATATCGTCTCCACGTTGATAGTAAGCGCTTTCAAATGTTCGGATCAAAGTTCCAACATGAAAAGTACTTGCCAAAACGGTGCTTGCCATGCCGTTAAGGGAATTACACGCGGTGGCGCATTTTGTGCACACTTTTTGTCACATACGTGTATCGGCCACATCGCCCTTTTGCGTACCTCGGATCGAAATGCCGTATATGAACGAAAGATAGGCCTCGTGGCGATAAACATTCGCGCCGAACATTGCTTTCCGCTAGCTCGTACGGAAAAGTGAATTCTTGCGCAAAAGGCAGTTTACCATGCATATTTACCTCGCCTTTTGCTCACCATGCATATTAACAGTGGCGTCTTGTCAACCTGAGCAACCTGTGCACTGCACAGTCATGAATTTTTAAAATGAATCACAAAATTATTTGTTTAGTTATGGTATTGTAATTTCCACCCGCAACAGTTGCGTTAAAAATCTACTTAACGCTTTACAACGCTGCGCTGGGCACTTCTGCTGGTGCACCGCTGCTACAAACGAGCATCTTTAATCAAATAAGAACAGTTCTCTTAACCACAGTCTCAAAATTCCATTCTCATTACGAACGGTGAAGAAGCGCTAGTTTTCTTATTAGCAAGCGTCAAAATCCAGCTGGAAAGTCGATTGGTTTTGTTAACGGGTGGGCACTTCTGCCAGTGCACTAGCCGATCGTATATGTACACATTAGTTCTCTCGTGCATGTGTTCGATGCGTCCATGTGAAATTGTCAATGTAAAGGTGCCTTTCCTGTGCACATAGCATTGTACTCAGGCCGGGCCCGAGGTGAGTCTGACTTGCCAAATAAGAATTTGATTCACAAATATTTTCTAACCGCGGATATATTTATCGAGTAGATATTGACGATCGTGAAGTGAATTTGAAAAAAAATAAAACTATGGATTAAAATCGAGGAAACAAACACGCAAATGTAGCCAACAATTTAAAGCTAATTAAAAATGTCTAAGCAGGCATGCTGGACTGGGTAATATTGCTGGTCAACTTCATTCGAAAGATTTTTCATGCAATTGTTCTATTTAGCGTGAAATTACCAGTCAATTTGTGCATCGACATCTAGCAGGACATCGTAGATGAGCTGTTAAATTCGTTTTTCAGGTCGATTCTTTTAGTAGCAATTAAAGATTGCAGAACTAAATAGACCATTCACGGTTTCTCAACCTATTCTTTCACTTAACATCCTGACCAAATTCGTCGTCGTGTGTCATGTCGTTCTGGTTCTAATAAACCACGTTATATGGTTTACCTAAGAAGGTATTACTTGTTTTGAAGGTGCACAACCATCTTATTTTCTCACGAGACGCCACTGCATATTAACCTTGCCTTTTGCTCAAACCCCCGAATATCGCCTCCGCGTTTAAAGTAAGCGCTTTTAAGTGTTCAGATCAAAGTTCCAACATGATAAGTACTTGCCAAACCAGTGCTTGCCATGCCGGTCCGGGAATTACACGCGGTGGCGCATTTTGTGCACACTTTTTGTCTCAAACGTGTATCGGCCACATCGCCCTTTTGCGTACCTCGGATCGAAATGCCGTATATGGACGAAAGATAGGCCTCGTGGCGATAAACATTCGTGCCGAACATTGCTTTCCGCTAGCTCGTACGGAAAAGTGAGTTTTTGGGCAAAAGACAGTTTACCATGCATATTTACCTCGCCTTTTGCTCACCATGCATATTAACCTTGCCTTTTGCCCAAATCCCCGAGTATCGTCTCCGCATTACCAGTTAGCGCTTCCAAGTGTTCGGATCAAAGTTCCAACATGATAAGTACTTGCCAAAACGGTGCTTCCCATGCCGTTAAGGGAATTACACGCGGTGGCTCATTTTGTGCACACTTTTTGTCACATGCGTGAATCGGCCATATCGCCCTTTTGCGTACCTCGGATCGAAATGCCATGTATGGACGAAAGATAGTCCTTGAGACGATAAACATTCGTGCGCAACATTGCTTTCCGCTAGCTCGTACGGAAAAGTGAGTTTTTGGGCAAGAGGCAGTTTACCATGCATATTAACCTTGCCTTTTGCTCACCATGCATATTAACCTTGCCTTTTTGCCAAATCCCCCAATATCGTCTCCGCCTTACCAGTTAGCGCTTTCAAGTGTCCAAAGCAAAGTTCCAACATGATAAGTACTTGCCAAAACGGTGCTTGCCATGCCGGTCAGGGAATTTCACGCGGTGGCGCATTTTGTGCACACTTTTTGTCACATACGTGTATCGGCCATATCGCCCTTTTGCGTACCTCGGATCGAAATGCCGTATATGGACGAAAGATAGGCCTCGTAGCGATAAACATTCGTGCTGAACATTGCTTTCCGCTAGCTCGTACGGAAAAGTGAGTTTTTGGGCAAGAGGCAGTTTACCATGCATATTTACCTCGCCTTTTGCTTACCATGCATATTAACCTTGCTTTTTGGCCAAATCCCCGAATATCGTCTCCGCGTTACCAGTTAGCGCTTCCAAGTGTTCGGAGCAAAGTTCCAACATGATAAGTACTTGCCAAAACGGTGCTTGCCATGCCGGTCCGGGAATTTCACGCGGTGGCGCATTTTGTGCACACTTTTTGTCACATACGTGTATCGGCCATATCGCCCTTTTGCGTACCTCGGATCGAAATGCCGTATATGGACGAAAGATAGGCCTCGTAGCGATAAACATTCGTGCTGAACATTGCTTTCCGCTAGCTCGTACGGAAAAGTGAGTTTTTGGGCAAGAGGCAGTTTACCATGCATATTTACCTCGCCTTTTGCTTACCATGCATATTAACCTTGCTTTTTGGCCAAATCCCCCAATATCGTCTCCGCGTTACCAGTTAGCGCTTCCAAGTGTTTGGAGCAAAGTTTCAACATGATAAGTACTTGCCAAAACGGTGCTTGCCATGCCGGTCCGGGAATTACACGCGGTGGCGCATTTTGTGCACACTTTTTGTCTCAAACGTGTATCGGCCACATCGCCCTTTTGCGTACCTCGGATCGAAATGCCGTATATGGACGAAAGATAGGCCTCGTGGCGATAAACATTCGTGCCGAACATTGCTTTCCGCTAGCTCGTACGGAAAAGTGAGTTTTTGGGCAAGAGGCAGTTTACCATGCATATTTACCTCGCCTTTTGCTCACCATGCATATTAACCTTGCCTTTTGCCCAAATCCCCGAGTATCGTCTCCGCATTACCAGTTAGCGCTTCCAAGTGTTCGGATCAAAGTTCCAACATGATAAGTACTTGCCAAAACGGTGCTTCCCATGCCGTTAAGGGAATTACACGCGGTGGCTCATTTTGTGCACACTTTTTGTCACATGCGTGAATCGGCCATATCGCCCTTTTGCGTACCTCGGATCGAAATGCCATGTATGGACGAAAGATAGTCCTTGAGACGATAAACATTCGTGCGCAACATTGCTTTCCGCTAGCTCGTACGGAAAAGTGAGTTTTTGGGCAAGAGGCAGTTTACCATGCATATTAACCTTGCCTTTTGCTCACCATGCATATTAACCTTGCCTTTTGGCCAAATCCCCCAATATCGTCTCCGCCTTACCAGTTAGCGCTTTCAAGTGTCCAAAGCAAAGTTCCAACATGATAAGTACTTGCCAAAACGGTGCTTGCCATGCCGGTCAGGGAATTTCACGCGGTGGCGCATTTTGTGCACACTTTTTGTCACATACGTGTATCGGCCATATCGCCCTTTTGCGTACCTCGGATCGAAATGCCGTATATGGACGAAAGATAGGCCTCGTAGCGATAAACATTCGTGCTGAACATTGCTTTCCGCTAGCTCGTACGGAAAAGTGAGTTTTTGGGCAAGAGGCAGTTTACCATGCATATTTACCTCGCCTTTTGCTTACCATGCATATTAACCTTGCTTTTTGGCCAAATCCCCCAATATCGTCTCCGCGTTACCAGTTAGCGCTTCCAAGTGTTTGGAGCAAAGTTTCAACATGATAAGTACTTGCCAAAACGGTGCTTGCCATGCCGGTCAGGGAATTTCACGCGGTGGCGCATTTTGTGCACACTTTTTGTCACATACGTGTATCGGCCATATCGCCCTGTTGCGTACCTCGGATCGAAATGCCGTATATGGACGAAAGATAGTCCTTGAGACGATAAACATTCGTGTCGAACATTGCTTTCCGCTAGCTCGTACGGAAAAGTGAGTTTTTGGGCATATGGCAGTTTACCATGCATATTTACCTCGCCTTTTGCTTACCATGCATATTAACCTTGCTTTTTGGCCAAATCCCCCAATATCGTCTCCGCGTTACCAGTTAGCGCTTCCAAGTGTTTGGAGCAAAGTTTCAACATGATAAGTACTTGCCAAAACGGTGCTTGCCATGCCGGTCCGGGAATTTCACGCGGTGGCGCATTTTGTGCACACTTTTTGTCACATACGTGTATCGGCCATATCGCCCTGTTGCGTACCTCGGATCGAAATGCCGTATATGGACGAAAGATAGGCCTCGTGGCGATAAACATTCGTGCTGAACATTGCTTTCCGCTAGCTCGTACGCAAAAGTGAGTTTTTGGGCAAGAGGCAGTTTACCATGCATATTAACCTTGCCTTTTGCTCACCATGCATATTAACCTTGCCTTTTGGCCAAATCCCCCAATATCGTCTCCGCCTTACCAGTTAGCGCTTTCAAGTGTCCAAAGCAAAGTTCCAACATGATAAGTACTTGCCAAAACGGTGCTTGCCATGCCGGTCAGGGAATTTCACGCGGTGGCGCATTTTGTGCACACTTTTTGTCACATACGTGTATCGGCCATATCGCCCTGTTGCGTACCTCGTATCGAAATGCCGTATATGGACGAAAGATAGGCCTTGTGGCGATAAACATTCGTGCTGAACATTGCTTTCCGCTAGCTCGTAAGGAAAAGTGAGTTTTTGGGCATATGGCAGTTTACCATGGATATTTACCTCGCCTTTTGCTTACCATGCATATTAACCTTGCCTTTTGGCCAAATCCCCGAATATCGTCTCCGCGTTACCAGTAAGCGCTTCCAAGTGTTCGGAGCAAAGTTTCAACATGATAAGTACTTGCCAAAACGGTGCTTGCCATGCCGGTCCGGGAATTTCACGCGGTGGCGCATTTTGTGCACACTTTTTGTCGCATACGTGAATCGGCCATATCGCCCTTTTGCGTACCTCGGATCGAAATGCCGTATATGGACAAAAGATAGGCCTTGCGGCGATAAACATTCGTGCCGAACATTGCTTTCCGCTAGCTCGTACGGAAAAGTGAGTTTTTGGGCAAGAGGCAGTTTACCACGCATATTTACCTCGCCTTTTGCTCACCATGCATATTAACCTTGCCTTTTGGCCAAATCCCCCAATATCGTCTCCGCGTTACCAGTTAGCGCTTCCAAGTGTTCGGAGCAAAGTTCCAACATGATAAGTACTTGCCAAAACGGTGCTTGCCATGCCGGTCCGGGAATTTCACGCGGTGGCGCATTTTGTGCACACTTTTTGTCACATACGTGTATCGGCCATATCGCCCTGTTGCGTACCTCGGATCGAAATGCCGTATATGGACGAAAGATAGGCCTCGTGGCGATAAACATTCGTGCTGAACATTGCTTTCCGCTAGCTCGTACGGAAAAGTGAGTTTTAGGGTAAGAGGCAGTTTACCATGGATATTTACCTCGCCTTTTGCTTACCATGCATATTAACCTTGCCTTTTGGCCAAATCCCCGAATATCGTCTCCGCGTTACCAGTTAGCGCTTCCAAGTGTTCGGAGCAAAGTTTCAACATGATAAGTACTTGCCAAAACGGTGCTTGCCATGCCGGTCCGGGAATTTCACGCGGTGGCGCATTTTGTGCACACTTTTTGTCACATACGTGTATCGGCCATATCGCCCTGTTGCGTACCTCGGATCGAAATGCCGTATATGGACGAAAGATAGGCCTTGCGGCGATAAACATTCGTGCCGAACATTGCTTTCCGCTAGCTCGTACGGAAAAGTGAGTTTTTGGGCAAGAGGCAGTTTATCATGCATATTTACCTCGCCTTTTGCTTACCATGCATATTAACCTTGCTTTTTGGCCAAATCCCCCAATATCGTCTCCGCGTTACCAGTTAGTGCTTCCAAGTGTTCGGAGCAAAGTTTCAACATGATAAGTACTTGCCAAAACGGTGCTTGCCATGCCGGTCCGGGAATTTCACGCGGTGGCGCATTTTGTGCACACTTTTTGTCACATACGTGTATCGGCCATATCGCCCTTTTGCGAACCTCGGATCGAAATGCCGTATATGGACGAAAGATAGGCCTCGTGGCGATAAACATTCGTGCTGAACATTGCTTTCCGCTAGCTCGTACGGAAAAGTGAGTTTTTGGGCAAGAGGCAGTTTACCATGCATATTTACCTCACCTTTTGCTCACCATGCATATAAACCTTGCCTTTCCCCCTTGCCCCCTCAACGGTGCGTGGGTGAGGAGGTGGGTTGGGGAGGAAGGGAGGTGGTCGTTGCTGGGGTCCTGCACTACCCAAGGGGGGGTACCTGGGCACCAGCTAGGCTAAAAACACCGTTACCACCAACGTTCCCTTAATCTTGGGCGGAAAAACTGCTTGTTGGGACAGAAATTTTATTTTATCCCCATTGACAGGAATTTGATTTTATCCCCATTGACAGAAAATTTAATTTTTCTGGTACTAAAGTTTTTCACTCATTGTTTCGTCGGTTTTGCTTCGATCCACTTGCGGTTTGCGCCGAAAATTTTGTTATATTTTTCCGCGTCTTTTGCATTTTAACACGACCGCAAAATCGTGAAAAACGTTTCCTAGAATTTTCCGACTGACAAGCTGCCAAAAAGTTTTTCTCTCGCCGTTTGGTCAATTTTCTACCGATTTGTTTGCAGTTTGCATCGACAATTTTCTTGTATTTTTTCGCGTCTTTTGTCATCCTACACGACCGCAAAATCGTGAAAAAAATTTCCACCAATTTTCCGACATGAGAGGTACCTTAAGCTGTTTTGACCGTACTTGGGGGCATACCATGAATCACCGATAACTCCACTTTGGAGGCAAGCAACCGCCTTGGCCCTAAATACTTTTTTGTTTCTCATGCTACGACAAAATTAAAACTATTCGTTTCAAGGTATCTATCACATACCGCTTCGACGGTATTCTCGGTCCAAGCGCCATTTCCAGCGACTTCTTACCCAATTTCCTCCATATTTGCTCAATAGCTTCGCACAGCTACACGCCAATATTTTATTTGCATTTTTACTTATCAGTACCACTCAAGACCTTTTCTTATCAGTGACAAACTTATCGCTCAGTATCATAAAGGCTGAGCAATAATTCATGAAAGGTACCTCACCGTGGTACAAAAGTGGTCGTTCCAAACCATCAACCAACCATATGACCGACTTGCAGCCCTCTGACCGGGTTGTCCCCAAGTAATAAAAGATACGTCTCCGCCCGCCCAACTTTAAAAACTCTACGATAAGCCGCTATCTTATACCACCTGGGCGTTATTCGTGCTTCAAGGTAGATTTTGACCAAGTGTTGGGATAGGCGCATTTTGTGCACACTTTTTGTCACAAACGTGTATCGGCCATATCGCCCGTTTGCGTACCTCGGATCGAAATGCCGTATATAGACGAAAGATAGGCCTCATAGCGATAAACATTCGTGCCTAGTATCGCTTTCCGCTAGCTCGTACGGAAAAGTAAGTTTTTGGGGAAAAGGCAGTTTACCATGCATATTTACCTCGCCTTTTGCTTACCATGCATATTAACCTTGCTTTTTGGCCAAATCCCCCAATATCGTCTCCGCGTTACCAGTTAGCGCTTGCAAGTGTTCGGAGCAAAGTTCCAACATGATAAGTACTTGCCAAAACGGTGCTTGCCATGCCGGTCCGGGAATTTCACGCGGTGGCGCATTTTGTGCACACTTTTTGTCACACACGTGTATCGGCCATATCGCCCTTTTGCGTACCTCGGATCGAAATGCCGTATATGGACGAAAGATAGGCCTCGTAGCGATAAACATTCGTGCTGAACATTGCTTTCCGCTAGCTCGTAAGGAAAAGTGAGTTTTTGGGCATATGGCAGTTTACCATGCATATTTACCTCGCCTTTTGCTTACCATGCATATTAACCTTGCTTTTTGGCCAAATCCCCGAATATCGTCTCCGCGTTACCAGTTAGCGCTTCCAAGTGTTCGGAGCAAAGTTCCAACATGATAAGTACTTGCCAAAACGGTGCTTGCCATGCCGGTCCGGGAATTTCACGCGGTGGCGCATTTTGTGCACACTTTTTGTCACATACGTGTATCGGCCATATCGCCCTTTTGCGTACCTCGGATCGAAATGCCGTATATGGACGAAAGATAGGCCTTGTGGCGATAAACATTCGTGCTGAACATTGCTTTCCGCTAGCTCGTACGGAAAAGAGAGTTTTTGGGCATATGGCAGTTTACCATGCATATTTACCTCGCCTTTTGCTTACCATGCATATTAACCTTGCTTTTTGGCCAAATCCCCCAATATCGTCTCCGCGTTACCAGTTAGCGCTTGCAAGTGTTCGGAGCAAAGTTCCAACATGATAAGTACTTGCCAAAACAGTGCTTGCCATGCCGGTCAGGGAATTTCACGCGGTGGCGCATTTTGTGCACACTTTTTGTCACATACGTGTATCGGCCATATCGCCCTGTTGCGTACCTCAGATCGAAATGCCATGTACGACAAAAGATAGGCCTCGTGGCGATAAACATTCGTGCTGAACATTGCTTTCCGCTAGCTCGTACGGAAAAGTGAGTTTTAGGGCAAGAGGCAGTTTACCATGGATATTTACCTCGCCTTTTGCTCACCATGCATATTAACCTTGCCTTTTGGCCAAATCCCCCAATATCGTCTCCGCGTTACCAGTAAGCGCTTCCAAGTGTTCGGAGCAAAGTTTCAACATGATAAGTACTTGCCAAAACGGTGCTTGCCATGCCGGTCCGGGAATTTCACGCGGTGGCGCATTTTGTGCACACTTTTTGTCACACACGTGTATCGGCCATATCGCCCTTTTGCGTACCTCGGACCGAAATGCCGTATATGGACGAAAGATAGGCCTTGTGGCGATAAACATTCGTGCTAAACATTGCTTTCCGCTAGCTCGTACGGAAAAGTGAGTTTTAGGGCAAGAGGCAGTTTACCATGCATATTTACCTCGCCTTTTGCTCACCATGCATATTAACCTTGCCTTTTGGCCAAATCCCCGAATATCGTCTCCGCGTTACCAGTTAGCGCTTCCAAGTGTTCGGAGTAAAGTTCCAACATGATAAGTACTTGCCAAAACGGTGCTTGCCATGCCGGTCAGGGAATTTCACGCGGTGGCGCATTTTGTGCACACTTTTTGTCTCATACGTGTATCGGCCATATCGCCCTTTTGCGTACCTCGGATCGAAATGCCGAATATGGACAAAAGATAGGCCTCGTGACGATAAACAATCGCGCCGAACATTGCTTTCTGGTAGCTCGTACGGAAAAGTGAGTTTTTGGGCAAAAGGCAGTTTACCATGCATATTTACCTCGCCATAGGGCCATGTTTGCGCCACGATCGGTCAACGACACAAATGACCTACTTTAATTCTTTCCCAGGAAACATTTGTTCCATTGCGTACTAGCACAAAAGCGCAGCATGAAGTAAGCAAGCTGACCGTGAATTATCGCGTTGGTTCTATAAAGGTCCAGGTCGCTCGGTGCACTCGTTGCGTGGTTAGAATTCGGCGGAAAAAGAACCGTGAGTATGATTTACGCGTCGCCGTTAACACATTGGTGGCATTGACCTTCCAGGAGAAAATGGTTCGCTTCGGTAGCATTCCGGTTGCGGTGTGCTTGGCGAATACGTTGGCCTACTTAAATTCGGGGAAAAATAAACCGTTGGTTAAACTAGGTCCCGGCCATATCCTCCTCTTTAACTGCTTCGTTTACTAACACCAATGGAATGGATCGCCCTTGAATGTAGAGTAATGGTTTAACTAGCTAAGCAAAAGCGAAACGTTAGCAGGTTTTTCTATCACCATTTTGTCAATACTTTATGCGCATTTTATGAACACAAAAAAAAAAGTGAAAACGAAGTGCGGCACATTTGGCGTCACGGGGCGTAGTCGCAGGTGGTAACCCATTGTTTTTGTGAAAACAAAATTTATTCGAACAACCCAGCAAAACGTCTATAAAAAGACGCTTAAATTTATTTTGAATTGAAATCCGCAAACCGCAGTTCGATCGGATGGGATTTGAGAGAAAGAGAAGCAAAAAACTGGTGTTTGGACACGTGGTTCGGGAAAAAATGGTCGCAAAAAATTTTCGAGTTCACAGTCGATCCAAACACCAATAGACGCGCAAAATTATTTTAAAATTTTAAGTAAAAACCGCAGCCCAATTGCGGAAAAATTGACGAAGATTTTAGCAAAAAACTTAATGACGTCCGGAATGTTCGGTGGTCAAATCGGCCCTGCTGGCAAATCAACCACTCGAATCTAGCTGTGTGTAGCCCGCTGTCAACCGAAGTACTCGAATTTTTCGAGCAAAGTCGAGCAAGCACATAAAGTGTAGGAAAGATGGTTTTAAATGTCGGTGGTGCAAAAGGGACCAACGTTGGTGCGCCCGAACATACCCCAACCACCCCTTACCCCCCACATCTTACCGCCCTGCACCCTCGAACTCACTCCGCGGGATAATTTACCGTAACCATGAACGCAATCCGCGGTACGTCGGTCGGCTAAACGGCTAAGTTGTAGATCGTGACGAGGTGAGACTATTTGCTTATTTTTCATTTTTCCCTCCGATCCCTCTTACCCCCCGCAAATCGTCCTACAAAGTGCACTTTGGCCGACTAACTTCCCAAATTTTGTGGTCATCAACCAATATCTTCGTGTTCTTTCAAGTTAGCTTATTCAAACTTAAGGGTTTGAGTGAGTTTCGGATTTCTCAAATAATAAATGATCTTTGTTTCGATTTCATCAAATTTTCTTTCGCATTTTTTTTATGTTAATAATCAAATGTCATTTTACCAGTATAAACTTCTCACTTTTTAAAATATTGAAGCCTTATTAAAAGTTCAACTAAAATAGGGATGAAACGGGGAATTTTGAATGGTGATTATTGAATAAAAAAGAAATGATAAAAAAATGGTCTTTTAACAATAATGTTTAACACCCAAAGTGCGGCAGTCCACGTTTTCTTATTTTTAAGGAACTCAACGATCAGGTGATGCGGACGTATCGTCTTTAATCAGCTTTAGTCCAACATTTCTAAAATCATTTGAAAAAAAAAACGATTATGAGAATTGCATATGGTATTTTAATCGAATTTGATAATGGAAAAAAAACAGAAAAAACCTATTTACAAACCTTTTGAGCAACAAAGACTACAAGTCAATTTTCCACTTGGCCTTCAGCTGCACGTATCTTAGATATACCTTTGCTTTCTGCTTTGGAAGCATACTCAAAAATTTTTTAAGGTCGGCGAAGTATTGTTTCTGCATGTCTTTTCTGTTTCTTGCGATGATTTGCTTTGAGGCATTCGAAAGCTTTTTAAATGACTCCCGCAGACTGCTTGCTTTCCCAGTGTAAATGAATCGTGCAAAAAACTCAAGCGATGTTCTGTGAAATACAATTTGGGAATGATTTGGTTTTGTACTTGACGACATATAAAAGTACACGTTGTTGTGGCATTCTTACCTTGGTGGAAGGGTGGGTTCCCGCAGCCTACCGCTGTTTGGAGTTTTTTTTCCTTTAAACGTCGCGCCAGGCCTATTACGAATGATTTAGTAAAAAGAAGTAATTTTTAAAAAATATTCATCAGCATCTGGACCAAACAACTTCTCTTACCGTTCCTTGCCACTCCTTTCGTGAATAAGTGTTTCTTTCAAAAGGCGTATGTATTCATTCCTTGCATCATCAGATAGGCTTTCAATATATTGTGGCGCCTCCTGCAGGAACAGTTCTTGCGCGTTTTTCTTCACTGTTTCAATGACGCTCTTTAGTCGTCTTGACAGCCCCTCGAAGGTTTTTTTGCACTCCATCGGATCACCAAAATAGAGAAACTGGTTATAAAATTGAAGCAAATTGCTGTTGGAAATAGGCAGAAATAGTTTAGTATTGTGTAACGGACCATTTTCGACGCAAAAACGTTTTTTCAAGAAATACCTTGGTGGTGGCTCAAGAAATTGTGATGAGTGTAGCATCTGTGCCGGAGTGGTAACCCTTAAAATATAAAAAAAAATATGTTTGTCAATCTAAGCAACGAAACATTCAAAACATATTTGCACACCAGCTTGCTAAAGAACGGTTCTATGTTTTTACTGACCGCCTTCATTGTACAAAACATTTCTATCTTTAGCGAACCAATGTTGCTTTGCATGCGAATACACATCGCAATGAAAGCCTCATATTATTTAAATGAAAAACTTACGTTTCTGCTTGCCTGTCAGATGATGCAGTTGAATGGACATCGCTGCTGATAGCACAGCGCATTGACTGCACGTAGTGTGTCAGCATTTGCTGGTGGCGAGGCTTTTTCTCTGACGGGAGCAAGTCGATGTAGTCAGCCATTTTTGAAACAAACGCAGCTTGTTTTTTGCTGAGCTCGGTTTGCAGCGCTTGTTTTTGTGCGGCAGTAAATTCCTTATACTGCTTAATGGCTGCCTTGCGCCACGCAACCACCGGAATTGATTTGTTTTTATTGGAAAACTTGTGCATAAAATATTCGCTGAGTTGAAGTGGCACGTATTTTGGCTTCTCAGCATTTTTGTTATCCATTTTTTTCGTCGTCGTACTGAAAAAAAAACAAAACAATTAGATTACACAACAAAAAACCATCGTTTTAAATATAAACAGTTATAAGAGCATCTTTCAACGCTGCTCGATATATGCAGGCCAATTCTATATATTTTCCTGTCCCACATAGACCCTTAACTATGACCTGGGGGGAAATAGGTGGGGCTTGGGTTTGAGCGGGGGTGTAGGGTGTGTTCTGGTGAAACCAGAGTGGTCACTTGCCCGGCACCGAGGCTCAAACCAGTTTTCCCCCCACTTTCATGTTGTTTCCTGCACTTGCTCGAAACTTTCGAGCAGAATCGAGCAGTCGCTGTGCTGGTTGGGCGTGCCGGTCCGGAAAAACCCATGGTGTTAAATTTTTTTTTGTCAAAATTCAAGTTTAAAGTAAATTCTTCTGTGGTTTTCACTGCAATATCCTTTACAACACATCATTGAGCACTTAAAAAAAAAAATTATCAACTTTGCTTGACCACATGTCATGTTTTTAATGTATTGCAACTAGTGTCACCCGATGTGCCGATTTTGAATCAATATCCGATTCGGCAAATCTTTACCGCTTTGGAAGCGATTTTTACTAAAAATGCACTCACTTTTATGAAATCACTTGAGTTTTTCACTTTCTTCACTTTTCACGTTTCTGCTCGGAGTCGTCCGTACTGCTCGGAGGTCGGAAGCAAAAGAGAATCTACCTCGTGGTCGATTCTGACAGATGTCATTTTTCACGGTGCTTAAGACTTAAGGTAGGGTTAGCATAAGATACTTGAACTAGAGGTAAAAACATGATCAAGGTATCTAGGAACTTCTGGACTATTCGGTTATCAAACCGGCCCTGCTGGCAAATCAAGCACTCGAATCTCGCCCTCCTGTCCACCGGAGTACTCGAATTTTTCGAGCAAAGTCGAACAAGCACGAATAGTGTAGGAAAGATGGTTTTAAATGTCCGTGATGCACGAGTGACCAATGTTGGTGTGGCCAAACATACCCCATCCACCCCGTACCCCCACATCTTACCGCCCTGCACCCATGACAACTTTGGAGATGGTTCGAAGCACTTTTTATGTAATTCCAACCAAACCAAAACAACTTCCTAGGTGGTTCGAAGCACTTTTTACGTAATTTCAACCACACCAAAACAACTTCTAAGGTGGTTTGGAGCACTTTTTACGTATTTCAAACAACACCAAAACAATTTTGAAGGTGGTTCGGAGCACTTTTTACGTATTCCCAACCACACTAAAACAACTTTGAAGGTGGTTCGGAGCTTTTTTTAAATTCTCGACCACATCAAAACAACTTCCTAGGTGGTTCGAAGCACTTTTTACGTAATTCCAACCAAACTAAAACAACTTTGGAGATGGTTCGAAGAACTTTCTACGTAATTGCAACCACACCAAAACAACTTCCTTGGTGGTTCGAAGCACTTTTAACGTATTCCCGACCACACTCAAAAAACTTTGGAGATGGTATAAATGAACGAAAAATAGGCCTCGTGGCGATAAACATTTGTGCTGAACATAGCTTTCCGCTAGCTGGTACGGAAAAGTGAGTTTTAGGGCAAGAGGCAGTTTACCATGCATATTTACCTCGCCTTTTGCTTACCATGCATATTAACCTTGCCTTTTGGCCAAATCCCCGAATATCGTCTCCGCGTTACCAGTTAGCGCTTCCAAGTGTTCGGAGCAAAGTTTCAACATGATAAGTACTTGCCAAAACGGTGCTTGCCATGCCGTTAAGGGAATTACACGCGGTGGCGCATTTTGTGCACACTTTTTGTCACATCCGTGTATCGGCCATATCGTCCTTTTGCGTACCTCGGATCAAAATGCCGTATATGGACGAAAGATAGGCCTCGTGGCGATGAACATTCAAGCCGAACTTTGCTTTCCACTAGCTCGTACGGAAAAGTGAGTTTTTGGGCAAAAGGCAGTTTACCATGCTTATTAACCTTGCCTTTTGCTCACCATGCATATTAACCTTGCCTTTTGGCCAAATCCCTGAATATCGTCTCCGCGTTACCAGTTAGCGCTTCCAAGTGTTCGGAGCAAAGTTCCAACATGATAAGTACTTGCAAAAACAGTGCTTGCCATGCCGTTAAGGGAATTACACTTGGTGGCGCATTTTGTGCACACTTTTTGTCACATACGTGTATCGGCCATATCGCCCTTTTGCGTACCTCGGATCGAAATGCCGTATATGGACGAAAGATAGGCCTTGCGGCGATAAACATTCGTGCCGAACATTGCTTTCCGCTAGCTCGTAAGGAAAAGTGAGTTTTAGGGCAAGAGGCAGTTTACCATGCATATTTACCTCGCCTTTTGCTTACCATGCATATTAACCTTGCTTTTTGGCCAAATCCCCCAATATCGTCTCCGCGTTTCCAGTTAGCGCTTGCAAGTGTTCGGAGCAAAGTTCCAACATGATAAGTACTTGCCAAAACGGTGCTTGCTATGCCGGTCCGGGAATTTCACGCGGTGGCGCATTTTGTGCACACTTTTTGTCACATACGTGTATCGGCCATATCGCCCTTTTGCGTACCTCGGATCGAAATGCCGTATATGGACAAAAGATAGGCCTCGTGGAGATAAACATTCGTGCCGAACATTGCTTTCCGCTAGCTCGTACGGAAAAGTGAGTTTTTGGGCAAAAGGTAGTTTACCATGCAAATTTACCTCGCCTTTTGCTCACCATGCATATTAACCTTGCCTTTTGCCCAAATCCCCGAATATCGTCTCCGCGTTACCAGTTAGCGCTTCCAAGTGTTCGGAACAAAGTTACAACAAGATAAGTACTTGCCAAAACGTTGCTTGCCATGCCGTTAAGGGAATTACACGCGGTGGCGCATTTTGTGCACACTTTTTGTCACATACGTGTATCGGCCATATCGCCCTTTTGCGTACCTCGGATTGAAATGCCGTATATGGACGAAAGATAGGCCTTGTAGAGATAAACATTCGTGCGGAACATTGCTTTCCGCTAGCTCGTACGGAAAAGTGAATCTTTGGGCAAGAGGCAGTTTACCATGCATATTTACCTTGCCTTTTGCTCACCATGCATATTAACCTTGCCTTTTGCCCAAACCCCCGAATATCGTCTCCGCGTTACCAGTTAGCGCTTCCAAGTGTTCGGATCAAAGTTCCAACAAGATAAGTACTTGCCAAAACGGTGCTTGCCATGCCGTTTAGGGAATTACACTTGGTGGCGCATTTTGTGCACACTTTTGGTCACATACGTGTATCGGCCATATTGCCCTTTTGCGTACCTCGGATCGAAATGCCGTGTAGGGATGAAAGATAGGCCTCAAAGCGATAAACATTCGTGCTGAACATTGCTTTCCGCTAGCTCGTACGGAAAAGTGAGTTTTTGGGCAAGAGGCAGTTTACCATGCATATTTACCTCGCCTTTTGCTCACCATGCGTATTAACCTTGCCTTTTGGCCAAATCCCGGAATATCGTCCCCGCGTTACCAGTTAGCGCTTCGAAGTGTCCAAAGCAAAAATCCAACATGATAAGTACTTGCCAAAACGGTGCTTGCCATGCCGGTCCGGGAATTACACTTGGTGGCGAATTTTGTGCACACTTTTTGTCACAAACGTGTATCGGCCATATCGCCCTTTTGCGTACCTCGGATCGAAATGCCGTATATAGACGAAAGATAGGCCTCATAGCGATAAACATTCGTGCCTAGTATCGCTTTCCGCTAGCTCGTACGGAAAAGTAAGTTTTTGGGGAAAAGGCAGTTTACCATGCATATTTATCTCGCCTTTTGCTCACCATGCATATTAACCTTGCCTTTTGCCCAAATCCCCTAATATCGTCTCCGCGTTACCAATTAGCGCTTCCAAGTGTTCGGATCAAAGTTCCAACATGATAAGTACTTGCCAAAACAGTGCTTGCCATGCCGTTAAGGGAATTACACTTGGTGGCGCATTTTGTGCACTTTTGGTCACATACGTGTATCGGCCATATTGCCCTTTTGCGTACCTCGGATCGAAATGCCATGTATGGACGAAAGATAGTCGTTGAGACGATAAACAGTCGTGTCGAACATTGCTTTCCGGTAGCTCGTACGGAAAAGTAAGTTTTTGGGGAAAAGGCAGTTTACCATGCATATTTATCTCGCCTTTTGCTCACCATGCATATTAACCTTGTCTTTTGGCCAAATCCCCGAATATCGTCTCCGCTTTACCAGTTAGCGCTTGCAAGTGTCCAAAGCAAAGTTCCAACATGATAAGTACTTGCCAAAACAGTGCTTGCCATGCCGTTCCGGGAATTACACGCGGTGGCGCATTTTGTGCACAATTTTTGTCACATACGTGTATCGGCCATATCGCCCTTTTGCGTACCTCGGATCAAAATGCAGTATATGGACAAAAGATAGGCCTTGTGGCGATGAACATTCGTGTCAAACATTGCTTTCCGCTAGCTCGAACAGAAAAATGAGTTTTTGGGCAAAACGCAGTGCACCATGCATATTTACCTTGCCATATGGCCAAGTTCTCGCCACGAACGGTCAACGACCAATATGACCGTCTTTAGTTCATGGGAAAAAAATGTTTTCCGTTGAGTATGAGTGCAGAAGCGAAGAACGAACTAAGCAGGCTGACCGTGAATTATCGAATTGGTTCTATCAAGGTCAGGGTTGCTCGGTGCACACGTCGCGTGGCTGGAATTCGGCGGAAAAAGAACCGTTACCATGATTTGCGCGTCGCCGTTAACACATTGGGGGCTTTGGCCCTCCAGGAAAAACTGATTCGGTACGGTAGCATACCGGTTGCGGTGTGCTTGGCGAATACTTTAGCCTACTTAAATTCGGAGAAAAATAAACCGTTGGTTAAACTAGGTCCCGGCCATATCCCCCTCTTTAACTGCTTCGTTTACTAACACCAATGGAATGGATCGCGCTTGAATGTGGAGAAATGGTTTAACTAGCTAAGCAAAAGCGAAACGTTAGCAGGTTTTTCTATCACCATTTTGTCAATACTTTATGCGCATTTTATGAACTCTAAAAAAAAGTGAAAACCCTGTGCGGCACATTTGGCGTCACGGGGCGTAGTCTCAGGTGCTTACCCATTATTTTCATGAAAACATATTTTTTTCGAACAACTCAACAAAATGCATATAAAAAGACGCGTAAAATTATTTTGAAATGAACGCCGCAAACCGCAGTTCGATCGGATGGGATTTGAGAGAAAGAGAAGCAAAAAACTGGTGTTTGGACACGTGGTTCGGGAAAAAATGGTCGCAAAAAATTTTCGAGTTCACAGTCGATCCAAACACCAATAGACGCGCAAAATTATTTTAAAATTTTTAGTAAAAACCGCAGCCCAATTGCGGAAAAATTGACGAAGATTTTAGCAAAAAACTTAATGACGTCCGGAATGCTCGGTGGTCAAATCGGCCCTGCTGGCAAATCAACCACTCGAATCTAGCCCCGCTGTCAACCGAAGTACTCGAATTTTTCGAGCAAAGTCGAGCAAGCACATAAAGTGTAGGAAAGATGGTTTTAAATGTCGGTGGTGCAAAAGGGACCAACGTTGGTGCGCCCGAACATACCCCAACCACCCCTTACCCCCCACATCTTACCGCCCTGCACCCTCGAACACACTCCGCGGGATAATTTCCCGTAACCATGAACTCAATCCGCGGTACGTCGGTCGGCTAAACGGCTAAGTTGTAGATCGTGACGAGGTGAGACTATTTGCTTATTATTCATTTTTCCCTCCGATCCCTCTTACCCCCCGCAAATCGTCCTACAAAGTGCACTTTGGCCGACTAAGTTCCCAAATTTTGTGGTCATCAACCAATATCTTCGTGTTCTTTCAAGTAAGCTTATTCAAACTTAAGGGTTTGAGTGAGTTTCGGATTTCTCAAATAATAAATGATCTTTGTTTCGATTTCATCAAATTTTCTTTTGCATTTTTTTTATGTTAATAATCAAATGTCATTTTACCAGTATAAACTTCTCACTTTTTAAAATATTGAAGCCTTGTTGTGCTTGAAGTGTAATTCCCGGACCGGCATGGCAAGCACTGGTTTGGCAAGTACTTATCATGTTGGAACTTTGATCTGAACACTTAAAAGCGCTTACTTTAAACGCGGAGGCGATATTCGAGGGTTTGAGCAAAAGGCAAGGTTAATATGCAGTGGCGTCTCGTGAGAAAATAAGATGGTTGTGCACCTTCAAAACAAGTAATACCTTCTTAGGTAAACCATATAACGTGGTTTATTAGAACCAGAACGACATGACACACGACGACGAATTTGGTCAGGATGTTAAGTGAAAGAATAGGTTGAGAAACCGTGAATGGTCTATTTAGTTCTGCAATCTTTAATTGCTACTAAAAGAATCGACCTGAAAAACGAATTTAACAGCTCATCTACGATGTCCTGCTAGATGTCGATGCACAAATTGACTGGTAATTTCACGCTAAATAGAACAATTGCATGAAAAATCTTTCGAATGAAGTTGACCAGCAATATTACCCAGTCCAGCATGCCTGCTTAGACATTTTTAATTAGCTTTAAATTGTTGGCTACATTTGCGTGTTTGTTTCCTCGATTTTAATCCATAGTTTTATTTTTTTTCAAATTCACTTCACGATCGTCAATATCTACTCGATAAATATATCCGCGGTTAGAAAATATTTGTGAATCAAATTCTTATTTGGCAAGTCAGACTCACCTCGGGCCCGGCCTGAGTACAATGCTATGTGCACAGGAAAGGCACCTTTACATTGACAATTTCACATGGACGCATCGAACACATGCACGAGAGAACTAATGTGTACATATACGATCGGCTAGTGCACTGGCAGAAGTGCCCACCCGTTAACAAAACCAATCGACTTTCCAGCTGGATTTTGACGCTTGCTAATAAGAAAACTAGCGCTTCTTCACCGTTCGTAATGAGAATGGAATTTTGAGACTGTGGTTAAGAGAACTGTTCTTATTTGATTAAAGATGCTCGTTTGTAGCAGCGGTGCACCAGCAGAAGTGCCCAGCGCAGCGTTGTAAAGCGTTAAGTAGATTTTTAACGCAACTGTTGCGGGTGGAAATTACAATACCATAACTAAACAAATAATTTTGTGATTCATTTTAAAAATTCATGACTGTGCAGTGCACAGGTTGCTCAGGTTGACAAGACGCCACTGTTAATATGCATGGTGAGCAAAAGGCGAGGTAAATATGCATGGTAAACTGCCTTTTGCGCAAGAACTCACTTTTCCGTACGAGCTAGCGGAAAGCAATGTTCGGCGCGAATGTTTATCGCCACGAGGCCTATCTTTCGTTCATATACGGCATTTCGATCCGAGGTACGCAAAAGGGCGATGTGGCCGATACACGTATGTGACAAAAAGTGTGCACAAAATGCGCCACCGCGTGTAATTCCCTTAACGGCATGGCAAGCACCGTTTTGGCAAGTACTTTTCATGTTGGAACTTTGATCCGAACATTTGAAAGCGCTTACTGGTAACGCGGAGACGATACTCGGGGATTTGGGCAAAAGGCAAGGTTAATATGCATGGTAAGCAAAAGGCGAGGTAAATATGCATGGTAAACTGCCTTTTGCCCAAGAACTCACTTTTTCGTAAGAGCTAGTGGATAGCAATGTTCAGCACGAATGTTTATCGCCACGAGGCCTATCTTTCATCCTTATACGGCATTTCGATCCGTGGTACGCAAAAGGGCGATATGGCCGATACACGTTTGTGACAAAAAGTGTGCACAAAATGCGCCACCAAGTGTAATTCCCTTAACGGCATGGCAAGCACAGTTTTGGCAAGAACTTCTCATGTTGGAACTTTGATTCGAACACTTGGAAGCGCTAACTGGTAACGCGGAGACGATATTAGGGGATTTGGGCAAAAGCCAAGGTTAATATGCATGGTGAGCAAAAGGCAAGGTAAATATGCATGGTAAACTGCCTTTTGACCAAAAACTCGATTTTCCGTACCAGCTAGCGGAAAGCTATGTTCCGCACGAATGTTTATCGTCTCAAGGACTATCTTTCGTCCATACATGGCATTTCGATCCGAGGTACGCAAAAGGGCAATATGGCCGATAGACGTATGTGACAAAAAGTGTGCACAAAATGCGCCACCGCGTGTAATTCCCTTAACGGCATGGCAAGCACCGTTTTGGCAAGTACTTATCTTGTTGTAACTTTGTTCCGAACACTTGGAAGCGCTTACTGGTAACGCGGAGACGATACTCGGGGATTTGGGCAAAAGGCAAGGTTAATATGCATGGTAAGCAAAAGGCGAGGTAAATATGCATGGTAAACTGCCTTTTGCCCAAGAACTCACTTTTTCGTAAGAGCTAGTGGATAGCAATGTTCAGCACGAATGTTTATCGCCACGAGGCCTATCTTTCGTCCATATACGGCATTTTGATCCGAGGTACGCAAAAGGACGATATGGCCGATACACGGATGTGACAAAAAGTGTGCACAAAATGCGCCACCGCGTGTAATTCCCTTAACGGCATGGCAAGCACCGTTTTGGCAAGTACTTATCATGTTGAAACTTTGCTCCGAACACTTGGAAGCGCTAACTGGTAACGCGGAGACGATATTCGGGGATTTGGCCAAAAGGCAAGGTTAATATGCATGGTAAGCAAAAGGCGAGGTAAATATGCATGGTAAACTGCCTCTTGCCCTAAAACTCACTTTTCCGTACCAGCTAGCGGAAAGCTATGTTCAGCACAAATGTTTATCGCCACGAGGCCTATTTTTCGTTCATTTATACCATCTCCAAAGTTTTTTGAGTGTGGTCGGGAATACGTTAAAAGTGCTTCGAACCACCAAGGAAGTTGTTTTGGTGTGGTTGCAATTACGTAGAAAGTTCTTCGAACCATCTCCAAAGTTGTTTTAGTTTGGTTGGAATTACGTAAAAAGTGCTTCGAACCACCTAGGAAGTTGTTTTGATGTGGTCGAGAATTTAAAAAAAGCTCCGAACCACCTTCAAAGTTGTTTTAGTGTGGTTGGGAATACGTAAAAAGTGCTCCGAACCACCTTCAAAATTGTTTTGGTGTTGTTTGAAATACGTAAAAAGTGCTCCAAACCACCTTAGAAGTTGTTTTGGTGTGGTTGAAATTACGTAAAAAGTGCTTCGAACCACCTAGGAAGTTGTTTTGGTTTGGTTGGAATTACATAAAAAGTGCTTCGAACCATCTCCAAAGTTGTCATGGGTGCAGGGCGGTAAGATGTGGGGGTACGGGGTGGATGGGGTATGTTTGGCCACACCAACATTGGTCACTCGTGCATCACGGACATTTAAAACCATCTTTCCTACACTATTCGTGCTTGTTCGACTTTGCTCGAAAAATTCGAGTACTCCGGTGGACAGGAGGGCGAGATTCGAGTGCTTGATTTGCCAGCAGGGCCGGTTTGATAACCGAATAGTCCAGAAGTTCCTAGATACCTTGATCATGTTTTTACCTCTAGTTCAAGTATCTTATGCTAACCCTACCTTAAGTCTTAAGCACCGTGAAAAATGACATCTGTCAGAATCGACCACGAGGTAGATTCTCTTTTGCTTCCGACCTCCGAGCAGTACGGACGACTCCGAGCAGAAACGTGAAAAGTGAAGAAAGTGAAAAACTCAAGTGATTTCATAAAAGTGAGTGCATTTTTAGTAAAAATCGCTTCCAAAGCGGTAAAGATTTGCCGAATCGGATATTGATTCAAAATCGGCACATCGGGTGACACTAGTTGCAATACATTAAAAACATGACATGTGGTCAAGCAAAGTTGATAATTTTTTTTTTTAAGTGCTCAATGATGTGTTGTAAAGGATATTGCAGTGAAAACCACAGAAGAATTTGCTTTAAACTAGAATTTTGACAAAAAAAAATTTAACACCATGGGTTTTTCCGGACCGGCACGCCCAACCAGCACAGCGACTGCTCGATTCTGCTCGAAAGTTTCGAGCAAGTGCAGGAAACAACATGAAAGTGGGGGGAAAACTGGTTTGAGCCTCGGTGCCGGGCAAGTGACCACTCTGGTTTCACCAGAACACACCCTACACCCCCGCTCAAACCCAAGCCCCACCTATTTCCCCCCAGGTCATAGTTAAGGGTCTATGTGGGACAGGAAAATATATAGAATTGGCCTGCATATATCGAGCAGCGTTGAAAGATGCTCTTATAACTGTTTATATTTAAAACGATGGTTTTTTGTTGTGTAATCTAATTGTTTTGTTTTTTTTTCAGTACGACGACGAAAAAAATGGATAACAAAAATGCTGAGAAGCCAAAATACGTGCCACTTCAACTCAGCGAATATTTTATGCACAAGTTTTCCAATAAAAACAAATCAATTCCGGCGGTTGCGTGGCGCAAGGCAGCCATTAAGCAGTATAAGGAATTAACTGCCGCACAAAAACAAGCGCTGCAAACCGAGCTCAGCAAAAAACAAGCTGCGTTTGTTTCAAAAATGGCTGACTACATCGACTTGCTCCCGTCAGAGAAAAAGCCTCGCCACCAGCAAATGCTGACACACTACGTGCAGTCAATGCGCTGTGCTATCAGCAGCGATGTCCATTCAACTGCATCATCTGACAGGCAAGCAGAAACGTAAGTTTTTCATTTAAATAATATGAGGCTTTCATTGCGATGTGTATTCGCATGCAAAGCAACATTGGTTCGCTAAAGATAGAAATGTTTTGTACAATGAAGGCGGTCAGTAAAAACATAGAACCGTTCTTTAGCAAGCTGGTGTGCAAATATGTTTTGAATGTTTCGTTGCTTAGATTGACAAACATATTTTTTTTTATATTTTAAGGGTTACCACTCCGGCACAGATGCTACACTCATCACAATTTCTTGAGCCACCACCAAGGTATTTCTTGAAAAAACGTTTTTGCGTCGAAAATGGTCCGTTACACAATACTAAACTATTTCTGCCTATTTCCAACAGCAATTTGCTTCAATTTTATAACCAGTTTCTCTATTTTGGTGATCCGATGGAGTGCAAAAAAACCTTCGAGGGGCTGTCAAGACGACTAAAGAGCGTCATTGAAACAGTGAAGAAAAACGCGCAAGAACTTTTCCTGCAGGAGGCGCCACAATATATTGAAAGCCTATCTGATGATGCAAGGAATGAATACATACGCCTTTTGAAAGAAACACTTATTCACGAAAGGAGTGGCAAGGAACGGTAAGAGAAGTTGTTTGGTCCAGATGCTGATGAATATTTTTTAAAAATTACTTCTTTTTACTAAATCATTCGTAATAGGCCTGGCGCGACGTTTAAAGGAAAAAAAACTCCAAACAGCGGTAGGCTGCGGGAACCCACCCTTCCACCAAGGTAAGAATGCCACAACAACGTGTACTTTTATATGTCGTCAAGTACAAAACCAAATCATTCCCAAATTGTATTTCACAGAACATCGCTTGAGTTTTTTGCACGATTCATTTACACTGGGAAAGCAAGCAGTCTGCGGGAGTCATTTAAAAAGCTTTCGAATGCCTCAAAGCAAATCATCGCAAGAAACAGAAAAGACATGCAGAAACAATACTTCGCCGACCTTAAAAAATTTTTGAGTATGCTTCCAAAGCAGAAAGCAAAGGTATATCTAAGATACGTGCAGCTGAAGGCCAAGTGGAAAATTGACTTGTAGTCTTTGTTGCTCAAAAGGTTTGTAAATAGGTTTTTTCTGTTTTTTTTCCATTATCAAATTCGATTAAAATACCATATGCAATTCTCATAATCGTTTTTTTTTTCAAATGATTTTAGAAATGTTGGACTAAAGCTGATTAAAGACGATACGTCCGCATCACCTGATCGTTGAGTTCCTTAAAAATAAGAAAACGTGGACTGCCGCACTTTGGGTGTTAAACATTATTTTTAAAAGACCATTTTTTTATCATTTCTTTTTTATTCAATAATCACCATTCAAAATTCCCCGTTTCATCCCTATTTTAGTTGAATTTTTAATAAGGCTTCAATATTTTAAAAAGTGAGAAGTTTATACTGGTAAAATGACATTTGATTATTAACATAAAAAAAATGCAAAAGAAAATTTGATGAAATCGAAACAAAGATCATTTATTATTTGAGAAATCCGAAACTCACTCAAACCCTTAAGTTTGAATAAGCTAACTTGAAAGAACACGAAGATATTGGTTGATGACCACAAAATTTGGGAACTTAGTCGGCCAAAGTGCACTTTGTAGGACGATTTGCGGGGGGTAAGAGGGATCGGAGGGAAAAATGAATAATAAGCAAATAGTCTCACCTCGTCACGATCTACAACTTAGCCGTTTAGCCGACCGACGTACCGCGGATTGAGTTCATGGTTACGGGAAATTATCCCGCGGAGTGTGTTCGAGGGTGCAGGGCGGTAAGATGTGGGGGGTAAGGGGTGGTTGGGGTATGTTCGGGCGCACCAACGTTGGTCCCTTTTGCACCACCGACATTTAAAACCATCTTTCCTACACTTTATGTGCTTGCTCGACTTTGCTCGAAAAATTCGAGTACTTCGGTTGACAGCGGGGCTAGATTCGAGTGGTTGATTTGCCAGCAGGGCCGATTTGACCACCGAGCATTCCGGACGTCATTAAGTTTTTTGCTAAAATCTTCGTCAATTTTTCCGCAATTGGGCTGCGGTTTTTACTAAAAATTTTAAAATAATTTTGCGCGTCTATTGGTGTTTGGATCGACTGTGAACTCGAAAATTTTTTGCGACCATTTTTTCCCGAACCACGTGTCCAAACACCAGTTTTTTGCTTCTCTTTCTCTCAAATCCCATCCGATCGAACTGCGGTTTGCGGCGTTCATTTCAAAATAATTTTACGCGTCTTTTTATATGCATTTTGTTGAGTTGTTCGAAAAAAATATGTTTTCATGAAAATAATGGGTAAGCACCTGAGACTACGCCCCGTGACGCCAAATGTGCCGCACAGGGTTTTCACTTTTTTTTAGAGTTCATAAAATGCGCATAAAGTATTGACAAAATGGTGATAGAAAAACCTGCTAACGTTTCGCTTTTGCTTAGCTAGTTAAACCATTTCTCCACATTCAAGCGCGATCCATTCCATTGGTGTTAGTAAACGAAGCAGTTAAAGAGGGGGATATGGCCGGGACCTAGTTTAACCAACGGTTTATTTTTCTCCGAATTTAAGTAGGCTAAAGTATTCGCCAAGCACACCGCAACCGGTATGCTACCGTACCGAATCAGTTTTTCCTGGAGGGCCAAAGCCCCCAATGTGTTAACGGCGACGCGCAAATCATGGTAACGGTTCTTTTTCCGCCGAATTCCAGCCACGCGACGTGTGCACCGAGCAACCCTGACCTTGATAGAACCAATTCGATAATTCACGGTCAGCCTGCTTAGTTCGTTCTTCGCTTCTGCACTCATACTCAACGGAAAACATTTTTTTCCCATGAACTAAAGACGGTCATATTGGTCGTTGACCGTTCGTGGCGAGAACTTGGCCATATGGCAAGGTAAATATGCATGGTGCACTGCGTTTTGCCCAAAAACTCATTTTTCTGTTCGAGCTAGCGGAAAGCAATGTTTGACACGAATGTTCATCGCCACAAGGCCTATCTTTTGTCCATATACTGCATTTTGATCCGAGGTACGCAAAAGGGCGATATGGCCGATACACGTATGTGACAAAAATTGTGCACAAAATGCGCCACCAAGTGTGATTCCCGGACTGGCATGGCAAGCACCGTTTTGGCAAGTATTTATCATGTTGGAACTTTGCTTTGGATACTTGGAAGCGCTAACTGGTAACGCGGAGACGATATTCGGGGATTTGGCCAAAAGGCAAGGTTAATATGCATGGTGAGCAAAAGGCGAGATAAATATGCATGGTAAACTGCATCTTGCCCTAAAACTCACTTTTTCGTACGAGCTAGCGGAAAGCAATGTTCGGAACGAATGTTTATCGCCACAAGGCCTATCTTTCGTCCATATACGGCATTGCGATCCGAGGTACGGAAAAGGGCGATATGGCCGATACACGTACGAGACAAAAAGTGTGCACAAAATGCGCCACCAATTGTGATTCCCGGACTGGCATGGCAAGCACCGTTTTGGCAAGTATTTATCATGTTGGAACTTTGATCTGAACACTTAAAAGCGCTTACTTTAAACGCGGAGGCGATATTCGGGGGTTTGAGCAAAAGGCAAGGTTAATATGCAGTGGCGTCTCGTGAGAAAATAAGATGGTTGTGCACCTTCAAAACAAGTAATACCTTCTTAGGTAAACCATATAACGTGGTTAATAAGAACCAGAACGACATGACACACGACGACGAATTTGGTCAGGATGTTAAGTGAAAGAATAGGTTGAGAAACCGTGAATGGTCTATTTAGTTCTGCAATCTTTAATTGCTACTAAAAGAATCGACCTGAAAAACGAATTTAACAGCTCATCTACGATGTCCTGCTAGATGTCGATGCACAAATTGACTGGTAATTTCACGCTAAATAGAACAATTGCATGAAAAATCTTTCGAATGAAGTTGACCAGCAATATTACCCAGTCCAGCATGCCTGCTTAGACATTTTTAATTAGCTTTGAATTGTTGGCTACATTTGCGTGTTTGTTTCCTCGATTTTAATCCATAGTTTTATTTTTTTTCAAATTCACTTCACGATCGTCAATATCTACTCGATAAATATATCCGCGGTTAGAAAATATTTGTGAATCAAATTCTTATTTGGCAAGTCAGACTCACCTCGGGCCCGGCCTGAGTACAATGCTATGTGCACAGGAAAGGCACCTTTACATTGACAATTTCACATGGACGCATCGAACACATGCACGAGAGAACTAATGTGTACATATACGATCGGCTAGTGCACTGGCAGAAGTGCCCACCCGTTAACAAAACCAATCGACTTTCCAGCTGGATTTTGACGCTTGCTAATAAGAAAACTAGCGCTTCTTCACCGTTCGTAATGAGAATGGTATTATGAGACTGTGGTTAAGAGAACTGTTCTTATTTGATTAAAGATGCTCGTTTGTAGCAGCGGTGCACCAGCAGAAGTGCCCAGCGCAGCGTTGTAAAGCGTTAAGTAGATTTTTAACGCAACTGTTGCGGGTGGAAATTACAATACCATAACTAAACAAATAATTTTGTGATTCATTTTAAAAATTCATGACTGTGCAGTGCACAGGTTGCTCAGGTGGACAAGACGCCACTGTTAATATGCATGGTGAGCAAAAGGCGAGGTAAATATGCATGGTAAACTGCCTTTTGCGCAAGAACTCACTTTTCCGTACGAGCTAGCGGAAAGCAATGTTCGGCTCGAATGTTTATCGCCACGAGGCCTATCTTTCGTTCATATACGGCATTTCGATCCGAGGTACGCAAAAGGGCGATGTGGCCGATACACGTATGTGACAAAAAGTGTGCACAAAATGCGTCACCGCGTGTAATTCCCTTAACGGCATGGCAAGCACCGTTTTGGCAAGAACTTTTCATGTTGGAACTTTGATCCGAACATTTGAAAGCGCTTACTATCAACGCGGAGACGATATTCAGGGATTTGGCCAAAAGGCAAGGTTAATATGCATGGTAAGCAAAAGGCGAGGTAAATATGCATGGTAAACTGCCTTTTGCCCAAGAACTCACTTTTTCGTAAGAGCTAGTGGATAGCAATGTTCGGCACGAATGTTTATCGCCACGAGGCCTATCTTTCGTCCATATACGGCATTTCGATCCGAGGTACGCAGAAGGGCGATATGGCCGATACACGTATGTGACAAAAAGTGTGCACAAAATGCGCCACCAAGTGTAATTCCCTTAACGGCATGGCAAGCACCGTTTTGGCAAGTACTTATCATGTTGGAACTTTGCTTTGAACACTTGGAAGCGCTAACTGGTAACGCGGAGACGATATTCGGGGATTTGGCCAAAAGGCAAGGTTAATATGCATGGTAAGCAAAAGGCGAGGTAAATATGCATGGTAAACTGCCTTCTGCCTAAAAACTTACTTTTGCGTACGAGCTAGCGGAAAGCAATGTTGGGCACGAATGTTTATCGCTACATGGCCTATCTTTCGTCCATATACGGCATTTCGATCCGAGGTACGCAAAAGGGCGATATGTCCGATACACGTATGTGACAAAAAGTGTGCACAAAATGCGCCATGGCGTGTAATTCCCTTAACGGCATGGCAAGCACCGTTGTGGCAAGTACTTATCATGTTGGAACTTTGATCCGAACACTTGGAAGCGCTAACTGGTAACGCGGAGACGATATTCGGGGATTTGGGCAAAAGGCAAGGTTAATATGCATGGTGAGCAACAGGCGAGATAAATAAGCATGGTAAACTGCCGTTTACCCAAAAACTCACTTTTCCGTACGAGCTAGCGTAAAGCAAAGTTTGACACGAATGTTTATCGCCTCGAGGCCTATCTTTCGTCCATATTTGGCATTTCGATCCGAGGTACGCAAAAGGGCGATATGGCTGATACACCTTTGTGACAAAAAGTGTGCACAAAATGCGCCACCGCGTGTAATTCCCTTAACGGCATGGCAAGCACCGTTTTGGCAAGTACTTATTATGTTGGAACTTTGATCCGAACACTTGGAAGCGCTAACTGGTAACGCGGAGACGATATTCGGGGATTTGGCCAAAAGGCAAGGTTAATATGCATGGTGAGCAAAAGGCGAGGTAAAAATGCATGGTAAACTGCCGTATACCAAAAAACTCACTTTTCCGTACGAGCTAGCGGAAAGCAATGTTCGGCACGAATGTTTATCGCCACAAGGCCTATCTTTCGTCCATATACGGCATTTCGATCCGAGGTACGCAAAAGGGTGATATGGCCGATACGCGTATGTGACAGAAAGTGTGCACAAAATGCGCCACGAAGTGTAATTCCTTTAACGGCATGGCAAGCACTGTTTTGGCAAGTACTTATCATGTTGGAACTTTGTTATGGACACTTGCCAGCGCTAACTGGTAACGCGGAGACGAAAATCGGAGATTTGGCCAAAAGGCAAGGTTTATATGCATGGTGAGCAAAAGGCGAGGTAAATATGCATGGTAAACTGCTTTCTGCCCAAAAACTCACTTTTCCGTACGAGCTAGCGGAAAGCAATGTTCGGCACGAATGTTTATCGCCTCAAGGCCTATCTTTTGTATTTACACGGCATTTCGATCCGAGGTACGCAAAAGGGCGATATGGCCGATACACGTATGTGACAAAAAGTGTGCACAAAATGCGCCACCAAGTGTAATTCCTAGACCGGCATGGCAAGCACTGTTTTGGCAAGTACTTATCATGTTGGAACTTTGATCCAAACACTTGGAACCGCTAACTGGTAACGCGGAGACGAAAATCGGAGATTTGGCCAAAAGGCAAGGTTTATATGCATGGTGAGCAAAAGGCGAGGTAAATATGCATGGTAAACTGCTTTCTGCCTTAAAACTCACTTTTCCGTACAAGCTAGCGGAAAGCAATGTTCGACACGAATGTTTACCGCAAAAAGGCCTATCTTTCGTCCATATACGGCACTTCGATCTGAGGTACGCAAAAGGGCGATATGGCCGATACACGTATGTGACAAAAAAAGTGCACAAAATGCGCCTATCCCGACACGTGACCAAAATCACCCTTGAATCACGAATAGCGGCCAGGTGGTATAAGATAGCGGCTTATCGTAGAATATTTTAAAGTTGGGCGGGCGGAGACGTATCTTTTATTACTTGGGGACAACCCGGTCAGAGGTCTGCAAGTCGGTCATATGGTTTGGATCGACCACTTTTGTATCAAGGTGAGGTACCTTTCATGAATTATTGCTCAGCCTGCATGGCACTGAGCGACAAGTGAGTCAATAATTTTTAATGGTCTTGAATGGTACTGATTAGTGAAAATGAAAATAAAATTTTGGCATGTAGCTGTGCGAAGCTATTAGGCAAAGTTGGAGGAGCTTGGGTACCAAGTCGCTGGAAATGGCGCTTGGACCGAGAATACCATCGAGGCAGTATGAGACAGAAACCTAGAAGTGAATATTTTAAGGTTTGTCGTGGCATAATAAACAAAAAAGTAAGGGGGGCCAAGGCGGTTGCTTGCCTCCAAAGTGGAGTTATCGGTGATTCATGGTATGCACCAAAGTACGGTCAAAACAGCTTAAGGTACCTCTCATGTCGGAAAATTCGTGGAAATTTTTTTCACGATTTTGCGGTCGTGTGAGATGACAAACGACGCAGTAGAATACAAGAAAAATTTCGGTGCAAACTGCGAACAAATCAGTGGAAAATTAACCAAACGGCGAGTGAAAAACTTTTTGATAACTTGTCAGTCGGAAAATTCTAGGAAAAGTTTTTCATGATTTAACGGTCTTGTGAGTTTGCAAAAGACGTGGAAAAATATAACAAAATTTTTGGCGCAAACCGCAAGTGGATCGAAACAAAACCGACGAAACAATGAGTGAAAAACTTTAGTACCAGAAAAATTATTTTTTCTGTCAATGGGGATATAATTAAATTTCTGTCAATGGGGATAAAAGAAATTTTCTGTCCCAACAAGCAGTTTTTCGGCCCAAGATTAAAAAAAAGGTTGGTGGTAACGGTGTTTTGAGCCCAGATGATGCCAAGGTTACCCCCGTGGGTAGTGCAGGACCCCTGCCACGACCACCTCCTTTCCTCCCCAACCCAGCCCCTCACCATCGCACCGTTGAGATGGCAAAAGGGAAGGGCAAGGTTAATATGCATGGTGAGCAAAAGGCGAGGTTAATATGCATGGTAAACTGCCGCATAGCCAAAAACTCACTTTTTCGTACGAGCTAGCGGAAAGCAATGTTCAGCACGAATGTTTATCGCTTTGAGGCCTATCTTTCATCCCTACACGGCATTTCGATCCGAGGTACGCAAAAGGGCGATATGGCCGATACACGTATGTGACAAAAAGTGTGCACAAAATGCGCCACCGCGTGTTATTCCCTGACCGGCATGGCAAGCACCGTTTTGGCAAGTACTTATCATGTTGGAACTTTGATCCGAACACTTGAAAGCGCTAACTGGTAACGCGGAGACGATATTCGGGGATTTGGGCAAAAGGCAAGGTTAATATGCATGGTGAGCAAAAGGCGAGGTAAATATGCATGGTAAACTGCCTTTTGCCCAAAAACTTACTTTTTCGTACAAGCTAGCGGAAAGCAATGTTCAGCACGAATGTTTATCGCTACAAGGCCTATCTTTCGTCCATACATGGCATTTCGATCCGAGGTACGCAAAAGGGCGATATGGCCGATACACGTATGTGACAAAAAGTGTGCACAAAATGCGCCACCAAGTGTAATTCCCTCAACGGCATGGCAAGCACTGTTTTGGCAAGTACTTATCATGTTGGAACTTTCCTGCTAACACTTGGAAGCGCTAACTGGTAACGCGGAGACGATATTCGGGGATTTGGCCAAAAGGCAAGGTTAATATGCATGGTGAGCAACAGGCGAGGTAAATATGCATGGTAAACTGCCTTTTGACCAAAAACTCACTTTTCCGTACGAGCTAGCGGAAAGCAATGTTCGTCACGAATGTTTATCTTTACAAGTCCTATCTTTCGTCCATATACGGCATTTCGATCCGAGGTACGAAAAAGGGCGATATGGCCGATACACGTATGTGACAAAAAGTGTGCACAAAATGCGCCACTGCGTGTAATTCCCTTAACGGCATGGCAAGCACCGTTTTGGCAAGTACTTATCACGTTGGAACTCTGATCCGAATATTTGGAAGTGCAAACTGGCAACGCGGAGACGATATTCGGGGATTTGGCCAAAAGGCAAGGTTAATATGCATGGTGAGCAAAAAGCAAGGTAAATATGCATGGTAAACTGCCTTTTGCCCAAAAACTCACTTTTCCGTACGAGCTAGCGGAAAGCAATGTTCGTCACGAATGTTTATCTTTACAAGGCCTATCTTTCGTCCATATACGGCATTTCGATCCGAGGTACGCAAAAGGGCGATATGGCCAATTCACGTATGTGACAAAAAGTGTGCACAAAATGCGCCACCAAGTGTAATTCCCTGACCGGCATGGCAAGCACTGTTTTGGCAAGTACTTATCATGTTGAAACTTTGCTCTGAACACTTGGAAGCGCTAACTGGTAACGCGGAGACGATATTCGGGGATTTGGCCAAAAGGCAAGGTAAATATGCATGGTGAGCAAAAGGCGAGGTAAATATGCATGGTAAACTGCCGTTTACCCAAAAACTTACTTTTCCGTACGAGCTAGCGGAAAGCAATGTTGGGCACAAATGTTTATCGCCACGAGGCCTATCTTTCGTCCATTTACGACATTTCGATCCGAGGTACAAAAAAGGGCGATATGGCCGATACACATCTTATTATAAAAAATCCTTACCGTCACGCTCTAAAGGTGACGCTCCAAGGGTGACGCTCCTACTTGGATAAAGTGACGCACTAAAATCGATGCAAAACCACATTTTTGTATGGGCATTTTCGAAACGCTCATCCCATTGCATTGCATTGATCGCTATAGCAATCAGCATCCTTGGGGAAAATGGAAGGATCGCTATAGCAACCACAGTTAACAAGGGGAAACTAACAATTTACAATCCTGGGGGATTGAAGAAAAGTAAAACGGGTTTTTCAACATGGTTCTAAGTTTTTTTTAAAAGAAAATGATAACAAAAGAACGGCGCCGGTCCCGGGGACTAAAAGTTCGATTGATTAGACACATCAAGGAAACACTGGATTGATAATGCATCGTTCAATATGGTTCCAAAAATGCACCAAATCCGTGTTCGATATGCACGGGTAGCTTGGTGGCTTAGCTCGCTCGGATCAGTTTTGCTATGTATTTTCTTATACTGGAAATGCACGAACAATTCTTCGAAAGGGCTTCAATACAAAAAAGTAAAACCAACTTAAAAACAACCACATATGACACAGTTTTTGACACAATACACTATCACCGAAACAATCACAACACAATCACAAAAAAACTTCTCACTGAACGTCAGATCCTGAAGTAAAAATTATTGAGCCGGCTCAGACATTAAAAGCACACACACTCGCTTCTAAGAAATCTTATTATAAAAAATCCTCAACAATCCACAGCTAATTTTACGGAACCTGAAGCGTTAACTTTAAGAGTTTTCGTCTGTCTGCCTACAGAGCCTATCGTCTACGTTTCTCTGTACTTTGATCGCCATGGCAATCAGCTCGCTTGAATAAAACGAAAGAGTACTTGGATAATAAAATTTATCAAACGAATATTCGGAAAAGCAGTGTTTGAAAAGATTAATGAGTGAAATATTTCTAAGGTCTTTACTTAAACAAAGTGATGCACTTAAAATGAAACCTCAACTTTATATGGAAACTCACCGAACAGTTATCCTATTACATTGTACTTTAAAATTTAACGCTTTTTAAATTTAAATGGTGGAAATAGCACAATTGCGCAGCTCGAGTCACGGGAATTTCACATCGCGTTCAATTGAAATAGAGAAGGTATTTGATAGGCACTTAGAAGCAAATATAATTTTTTAAATTAAGTTGGTTTGTTATGGGACAATGGGACATCCATTCAGTCCCTATGGCTTGATTAGTACCATTTTATTATCAACGGGATACAGAAAATCACAGGAGAACATCATATTTCAGGAATCGAAAACATATCCTTCATTGAAAAAAGTAGGTCTCATACTTCTTTGAAATGGGTTAGATTGGACTGTTACGTGTGTCCATCAACATGGGCCCAAATATGGACGAAAGATAGGCCTCGAGGCGATAAACATTCGTGTCAAACTTTGCTTTCCACTAGCTCGTACGGAAAAGTGAGTTTTTGGGCAAAAGGCAGTTTACCATGCATATTTACTTAGCCTTTTGCTCACCATGCATATTAACCTTGCCTTTTGCCCAAATCCTCGAATATCGTCTCCGCGTTACCAGTTATTGCTTTCAAGTGTTCGAACCAAAGTTCCAACATGATAAGTACTTGCCAAATCGGTGCTTGCCATGCCGTTAAGGGAATTACACTTGGTGGCGCATTTTGTGCACACTTTTTGTCACATACGTGTATCGGCCATATCGCCGTTTTGCGTACCTCGGATCGAAATGCCGTATATGGACGAAAGATAGTCCTTGTGGCGATAAACATTCGTGCCGAACATTGCTCTCCACTAGCTCGTACGGAAAAGTGAGTTTTTGGGCAAAAGGCAGTTTACCATGCATATTTACCTCGCCTTTTGCTCACCATGCATATTAACCTTGCCTTTTGCCCAAATCCCCGAGTATCGTCTTCGCGTTACCAGTAAGCGCTTCTGAGTGTTCGGATCAAAGTTCCAACATGATAAGTACTTGCGAAATCAGTGCTTGCCATGCCGGTCCGGGAATTTCACGCGGTGGCGCATTTTGTGCACACTTTTTGTCACACACGTGTATCGGCCATATCGCCCTTTTGCGTACCTCGGATCGAAATGCCGTATATGGACGAAAGATAGGCCTTGTGGCGATAAACATTCGTGCTGAACATTGCTTTCCGCTAGCTCGTAAGGAAAAGTGAGTTTTTGGGCATATGGCAGTTTACCATGCATATTTACCTCGCCTTTTGCTTACCATGCATATTAACCTTGCTTTTTGGCCAAATCCCCGAATATCGTCTCCGCGTTACCAGTTAGCGCTTCCAAGTGTTCGGAGCAAAGTTCCAACATGATAAGTACTTGCCAAAACGGTGCTTGCCATGCCGGTCCGGGAATTTCACGCGGTGGCGCATTTTGTGCACACTTTTTGTCACATACGTGTATCGGCCATATCGCCCTTTTGCGTACCTCGGATCGAAATGCCGTATATGGACGAAAGATAGGCCTCATAGCGATAAACATTCGTGCTGAACATTGCTTTCCGCTAGCTCGTACGGAAAAGTGAGTTTTTGGGCAAGAGGCAGTTTACCATGCATATTTACCTCGCCTTTTGCTTACCATGCATATTAACCTTGCTTTTTGGCCAAATCCCCCAATATCGTCTCCGCGTTACCAGTTAGCGCTTGCAAGTGTTCGGAGCAAAGTTCCAACATGATAAGTACTTGCCAAAACGGTGCTTGCCATGCCGGTCCGGGAATTTCACGCGGTGGCGCATTTTGTGCACACTTTTTGTCACATACGTGTATCGGCCATATCGCCCTTTTGCGTACCTCGGATCGAAATGCCGTATATGGACGAAAGATAGGCCTTGTGGCGATAAACATTCGTGCTGAACATTGCTTTCCGCTAGCTCGTAAGGAAAAGTGAGTTTTTGGGCATATGGCAGTTTACCATGCATATTTACCTCGCCTTTTGCTCACCATGCATATTAACCTTGCCTTCTGGCCAAATCCCCGAATATCGGCTTCGCGTTACCAGTTAGCGCTTCCAAGTGTTCGGATCAAAGTTCCAACATGATAAGTACTTGCCAAAACGGTGCTTGCCATGCCGTTAAGGGAATTACACGCCGTGGCGCATTTTGTGCACACTTTTTGTCACATACGTGTATCGGCCATATCGCCCTTTTGCGTACCTCGGATCGAAATGCCGTATATGAACGAAAGGTAGGCCTAGTGGCGATAAACATTCGTGCCGAACAATGCTTTCCGCTACCTCATACCGAAAAGTGAGTTTTTGGGCAAAAGGCAGTTTACCATGCATATTTACCTCGCCTTTTGCTCACCATGCATATTTACCTTGCCTTTTGTCCAAATCCCCGAATATCGTCTCCGCGTTACCAGTTAGCGCTTCCAAGTGTTTGGAGCAAAGTTCAAACATGATAAGTACTTGCCAAAACGGTGCTTGCCATGCCGTTAAGGGAATTACACGCGGTGGCGCATTTTGTGCACACTTTTTGTCACATACGTGTATCGGCCATATCGCCCTTTTGCGTACCTCAGATCGAAATGCCGTGTATGGACAAAAGATAGGCCTCGTGGTGATAAACATTCGTGCAGAACATTGCTTTCCGCTAGCTCGTACGAAAAAGTGAGTTTTTGGGCAAAAGGCAGTTTACCATGCATAATAACCTCGCCTTTTGCTCACCATGCATATTAACCTTGCCTTTTGGCCAAATCCCCGAATATCGTCTCCGCGTTACCAGTTAGCACTTGCAAGTGTCCAAAGCAAAGTTCCAACATGATAAGTACTTGCCAAAACGGTGCTTGCCATGCCGTTAAGGGAATTACACTTGGTGGCGCATTTTGTGCACACTTTTTGTCACATACGTGTATCGGCCATATCGCCCTTTTGCGTACCTCGGATCGAGATGTCGTATATGGACGAAAGATAGGCCTTGTGGCGATAAACATTCGTGCCAAACATTGCTTTCCGCTAGCTTGTACGGAAAAGTGAGGTTTTGAGTTTGAGGCAGTTTACCATGCATATTTACCTCGCCTTTTGCTCACCATGCATATTAACCTTGCCTTCTGGCCAAATCCCCGAATATCGGCTTCGCGTTACCAGTTAGCACTTCCAAATATTCGGATCAGAGTTCCAACGTGATAAGTACTTGCCAAATGGGTGCTTGGCATGCCGGTCCGGGAATAACAATTGGTGGCGCATTTTGTGCACACTTTTTGTCACATAGGTGTATCGGCCATATCGCCCTTTTGCGTACCTCGGATCGAATTTCCGTATATGGACGAAAGATTGGCCTCAAGGCGATAAACGTTCGCGCCGAACATCACTTTCCGGTAGCTCGTACAGAAAAGTGAGTTCTTGGGCAGAAGGCAGTTTACCATGCATATTTACCTCGCCTTTTGCTCACCATGCATATTAACCTTGCCTTCTGGCCAAATCCCCGAATATCGGCTTCGCGTTACCAGTTAGTGCTGGTAAGTGTTCGGATCAAAGTTCCAACATGATAAGTACTTGCCAAAACGGTGCTTGCCATGCCGTTAAGGGAATTACACTTGGTGGCGCATTTTGTGCACACTTTTTGTCACATACGTGTATCGGCCATATCGCCCTTTTGCGTACCTAGGATCGAAATGCCGTATATCGACGAAAGATAGGCCATGTAGCGATAAACATCCGTGCCGAACATTGCTTTCCGCTAGCTCGTACGGAAAAGTGAGTTCTTGGGCAAAAGGCAGTTTACCATGTATATTTACCTCGCCTTTTGCTTACCATGCATATTAACCTTGCCTTTTGCCCAAATCCCCGAATTTCGTCTCCGCGTTACCAGTTAGCGCTTCCAAGAGTTCGGATCAAAGTTCCAACATGATAAGTACTTGCCAAAACGGTGCTTGCCATGCCATTAAGGGAATTACACTTGGTGGCGCATTTTGTGCACACTTTTTATCACATACGTTTATCGGCCATATCGCCCTTTTGCGTACCTCGGATCGAAATGCCGTATTTGAACAAAAGATAGGCCTTGTAGCGATAAACATTCGTGCCGAACATTGCTTTCCGCTAGCTCGTACGGAAAAGTGAGTTTTTGGGTATAAGGCAGTTTACAATGCATATTTACCTCGCCTTTTGCTTACCATGCATATTAACCTTGCTTTTTGGCCAAATCCCCGAATATCGTCTCCGCGTTACCAGATAGCGCTTCCAAGTGTTCGGAGCAGAGTTCCAACATGATAAGTACTTGCCAAAACAGTGCTTGCCATGCCGTTAAGGGAATTACACGCGGTGGCGCATTTTGTGCACACTTTTTGTCACATACGTGTATCGGCCATATCGCCCTTTTGCGTACCTCGAATCGAAATGCCGTATATGGACGAAAGATAGGCCACGTGGCGATAAACATTCATGTAGAACATTTCTTTCCGCTAGCTCATACGGAAAAGTGAGTTTTTGGGCAAAAGGCAGTTTACCATGCATATTTACCTCGCCTTTTGCTTACCATGCATATTAACCTTGCCTTTTGCCCAAATCCCCGAATTTCGTCTCCGCGTTACCAGTTAGCGCTTCCAAGAGTTCGGATCAAAGTTCCAACATGATAAGTACTTGCCAAAACGGTGCTTGCCATGCCATTAAGGGAATTACACTTGGTGGCGCATTTTGTGCACACTTTTTATCACATACGTTTATCGGCCATATCGCCCTTTTGCGTACCTCGGATCGAAATGCCGTATTTGAACAAAAGATAGGCCTTGTAGCGATAAACATTCGTGCCGAACATTGCTTTCCGCTAGCTCGTACGGAAAAGTGAGTTTTTGGGTATAAGGCAGTTTACAATGCATATTTACCTCGCCTTTTGCTCACCATGCATATTAACCTTGCCTTTTGCCCAAATCTTCCAATATCGTCTCCGCGTTACCAGTTAGCGCTTCCAAGTGTTCGGAGCAGAGTTCCAACATGATAAGTACTTGCCAAAACAGTGCTTGCCATGCCGGTCAGGGAATTTCACGCGGTGGCGCATTTTGTGCACACTTTTTGTCACATACGTGTATCGCCCATATCGCCCTTTTGCGTACCTCCGATCGAAATGCCATGTATGGACGAAAGATAGGCCTTATGGCGATTAACATTCGTGCACAACATTGCTTTCCGCTAGCTCGTACGGAAAAGTGAGTTTTTGGGTATAAGGCAGTTTACAATGCATATTTACCTCGCCTTTTGCTCACCATGCATATTAACCTTGCCTTTTGCCCAAATCTTCCAATATCGTCTCCGCGTTACCAGTTAGCGCTTCCAAGCGTTCAAAGCAAAGTTCCAACATGATAAGTACTTGCCAAAACGGTGCTTGCCATGCCGTTAAGGGAATTACACGCAGTGGCGCATTTTGTGCACACTTTTTGTCACGTACGTGTATCGGCCATATCGCCCTTTTGCATACCTCGGATCGAAATGCCGTATATGAACGAAAGATAGGCCTTGTGGCGATAAACATTCGAGCCGAACATTGCTTTTCGCTAGCTCGTACGCAAAAGTAAGTTTTTGGGCAGAAGGCAGTTTACCATGCATATTTACCTCGCCTTTTGCTTACCATGCATATTAACCTTGCCTTTTGGCCAAATCCCCGAATATCGTCTCCGCGTTACCAGTTAGCGCTTCCAAGTGTTAGCAGGAAAGTTCCAACATGATAAGTACTTGCCAAAACAGTGCTTGCCATGCCGTTAAGGGAATTACACTTGGTGGCACATTTTGTGCACACTTTTTGTCACATAAGTTTATCGGCTATATCGCCCTTTTGCGTACCTCGGATCGAAATGCCGAATATGAACGAAAGATAGGCCTCGTGACGATAAACATTCGTGCCAAACATTGCTTTCCGCTAGCTTGTACGGAAAAGTGAGTTTTTGAGTTTGAGGCAGTTTACCATGCATATTTACCTCGCCTTTTGCTCACCATGCATATTAACCTTGCCTTCTGGCCAAATCCCCGAATATCGGCTTCGCGTTACCAGTTAGTGCTTGTAAGTGTTCGGATCAAAGTTCCAACATGATAAGTACTTGCCAAAACAGTGCTTGCCATGCCGTTAAGGGAATTACACTTGGTGGCGCATTTTGTGCACACTTTTTGTCACATACGTATATCGGCCATATCGCCCTTTTGCGTACCTCGGATCGAAATGCCGTATATAAACGAAAGGTAGGCCTAGTGGCGATAAACATTCGTGCCGAACAATGCTTTCCGCTACCTCATACCGAAAAGTGAGTTTTTGGGCAAAAGGCAGTTTACCATGCATATTTACCTTGCCATATGGCCAAGTTCCCGCCACGAACGGTCAACGACCAATATGACCGTCTTAAGTTCATGGGAAAAAAATGTTTTCCGTTGAGTATGAGTGCAGAAGCGAAGAACGAACTAAGCAGACTGACCGTGAATTATCGAATTGGTTCTATCAAGGTCAGGGTTGCTCGGTGCACACGTCGCGTGGCTGGAATTCGGCGGAAAAAGAACCGTTACCATGATTTGCGCGTCGCCGTTAACACATTGGGGGCTTTGACCGTCCAGGAAAAACTGATTCGGTACGGAAGCATACCGGTTGTGGTGTGCTTGGCGAATACTTTAGCCTACTTAAATTCGGAGAAAAATGAACCGTTGGTTAAACTAGGTCCCGGCCATATCCCCCTCTTTTAATGCTTCGCTTACTAACACCAATGGAAAAGATCGCGCTTGAATGTGGAGAAATGGTTTAACTAGCTAAGCAAAAGCGAAACGTTAGCAGGTTTTTCTATCACCATTTTGTCAATACTTTATGCGCATTTTATGAACTCTAAAAAAAAGTGAAAACCCTGTGCGGCACATTTGGCGTCACGGGGCGTAGTCTCAGGTGCTAACCCATTATTTTCATGAAAACATATTTTTTTCGAACAACTCAACAAAATGCATATTAAAAGACGCGTAAAATTATTTTGAAATGAACGCCGCAAACCGCAGTTCGATCGGATGGGATTTGAGAGAAAGAGAAGCAAAAAACTGGTGTTTGGACACGTGGTTCGGGAAAAAATGGTCGCAAAAAATTTTCGAGTTCGCAGTCGATCCTAACACCAATAGACGCGCAAAATTATTTCAAAATTTTTAGTGAAAACCGCAGACCAATTGGGGGAAAATTGACGAAGATTTTAGCAAAAAACTTTTCAACGTCTGGCTACAAACTTCTTTTAACGTTCTTTCTAGCAAAATTAAGCACCATCCAACATGCTCCGGACCATGTTTTTTTTTCATGAACTAAACACTTAAAAAAAAAATAAATAAATAAAACTAACCCCAATTCAACATGCTTCAGACCACGTTTTTGGTTTTTCCAAGCAAAGGTAAGCACCATCCACAATGCTCCGGACTACTTTTAACGTTCTTCCCAGCAAAATAAAGCACCTTCTCCAATGCTACAAACTACTTTTTACGTTGTTTCTAGCAAAATTAAGCACCATCCAACATGCTCCGGACCATGTGTTTCTTTCTTTAACTAAAAACTTAAATAAAAAAATAAATAAATAAAACTAAGCCCAATTCAACATGCTTCAGACCATGTTTGTCGTTCTTCCAAGCAAAGGTATGAACCATCCACAATGCTCCGGAATACTTTTAACGTTCTACCAAGCAAAATAAAGCACCTTGTCCAATGCTACAAACTTCTTTTTACGTTCTTTCTAGCAAAATTAAGCACCATCCAAAATGCTCCGGACCATGTTTTTCTTTCTTTAACTAAACACTTAAAAAAAAATAAATAAATAAAACTAACCCCAATTCAACATGCTTCAGACCACGTTTTTGGTTTTTCCAAGCAAAGGTAAGCACCATCCACAATGCTCCGGACTACTTTTTACGTTCTTCCCAGCAAAATAAAGCACCTTCTCCAATGCTACAAACTACTTTTTACGTTCTTTCTAGCAAAATTAAGCACCATCCAACATGCTACGGACCATGTTTTTCTTTCTTTAAATAAAAACTTAAAAAAAAAATAAATAAATAAAACTAAGCCCAATTCAACATGCTTCAGACCACGTTTTTCGTTCTTCCAAGCAAAGGTAAGCACCATCCACAATGCTCCGGACTACTTTTAACGTTCTACCAAGCAAAATAAAGCACCTTGTCCAAAGCTACAAACTTCTTTTTACGTTCTTTCTAGCAAAATTAAGCACCATTAACATGCTCCGGACCATGTTTTTCTTTCGTTAACTAAAAACTTTAAAAAAAAAATAAATAAATAAAACTAAGCCCAATTCAACATGCTTCAGACCACGTTTTTCGTTCTTCCAAGCAAAGGTAAGCACCATCCACAATGCTCCGGACTACTTTTAACGTTCTACCAAGCAAAATAAAGCACCTTGTTCAATGCTACAAACTTCTTTTTACGTTCTTTCTAGCAAAATTAAGCACCATCCAACAAGCTCCGGACCATGTTTTTCTTTCATGAACTAAACACTTAAAAAAAAAATAAATAAATAAAACTAACCCCAATTCAACATGCTTCAGACCACGTTTTTGGTTTTTCCAAGCAAAGGTAAGCACCATCCACAATGCTCCGGACTACTTTTAACGTTCTTCCCAGCAAAATAAAGCACCTTCTCCAATGCTACAAACTACTTTTTACGTTCTTTCTAGCAAAATTAAGCACCATCCAACATGCTCCGGACCATGTTTTTCTTTCTTTAACTCAAAGCTTAAAAAAAAAAATAAATAAAACTAAGCCCAATTCAACATGCTTCAGACCATGTTTGTCGTTCTTCCAAGCAAAGGTAAGCACCATCTACAATGCTCCGGACTACTTTTTACGTTCTACCAAGCAAAATAAAGCACCTTGTCCAATGCTACAAACTTCTTTTTACGTTCTTTCTAGCAAAATTAAGCACCATCCAACAAGCTCCGGACCATGTTTTTCTTTCTTTAACTAAAAACTTTAAAAAAAAATAAATAAATAAAACTAAGCCCAATTTAACATGCTTCAGACCATGTTTGTCATTCTTCCAAGCAAAGGTAAGCACCATCCACAATGCTCCGGACTACTTTTAACGTTCTTCCCAGCAAAATTAAGCACCTTCTCCAATGCTACAAAGCACTTTTTACGTTCTTTCTAGCAAAATTAAGCACCATCCAACATGCTCCGGACCATGTTTTTCTTTCTTTAACTAAAAACTTAAAAAAAAAAATAAATAAATAAAACTAAGCCCAATTCAACATGCTTCAGACCATGTTTGTCGTTCTTCCAAGCAAAGGTAAGCACCATCCACAATGCTCCGGACTACTTTTTACGTTCTTCCCAGCAAAATTAAGCACCTTCTCCAATGCTACAAACTTCTTTTTACGTTCTTTCTAGCAAAATTAAGCACCATCCAACATGTTCCGGACCATGTTTTTCTTTCTTTAACTAAACACTTAAAAAAAAAATAAATAAATGGAACTAAGCCCAATTCAACATGCTTCAGACCATGTTTGTCGTTCTTCCAAGCAAAGGTAAGCACCATCCACAATGCTCCGGACTACTTTTTACGTTCTTCCAAGCAAAACTAAGCACCTTCTCCAATGCTACAAACTAATTTTTACGTTCTTTCTAGCAAAATTAAGCACCTTCTCCAATGCTACAAACTACTTTTTACGTTCTTTCTAGCAAAATTAAGCACCTTCTCCAATGCTTCAGACTACTTTTTACGTTCTTCCAAGCAAAATTAAGCACCTTCTCCAATGATACAAACTACTTTTTACGTTCTTTCTAGCAAAATTAAGCACCATCCAACATGCTCCGGACCATGTGTTTCTTTCTTTAACTAAAAACTTAAATAAAAAAATAAATAAATAAAACTAAGCCCAATTCAACATGCTTCAGACCATGTTTGTCGTTCTTCCAAGCAAAGGTATGAACCATCCACAATGCTCCGGAATACTTTTAACGTTCTACCAAGCAAAATAAAGCACCTTGTCCAATGCTACAAACTTCTTTTTACGTTCTTTCTAGCAAAATTAAGCACCATCCAACAAGCTCCGGACCATGTTTTTCTTTCTTTAACTAAACACTAAAAAAAATAAATAAATAAAACTAAGTCCAATTCAACATGCTTCAGACCACGTTTGTCGTTCTTCCAAGCAAAGGTAAGCACCATCCACAATGCTCCGTACTACTTTTTACGTTCTTCCAAGCAAAACTAAGCACCTTCTCCAATGCTACAAACTACTTTTAACGTTCTTCCCAGCAAAATTAAGCACCTTCTACAATGCTACAGACTACTTTTTACGTTCTTTCTAGCAAAATTAAGCACCATCCAACAAGCTCCGGACCATGTTTTTCTTTCTTTAATTAAACACTTAAAAAAAAAATAAATAAATAAAACTAAGCCCAATTCAACATGCTTCAGACCATGTTTGTCGTTCTTCCAAGCAAAGGTATGAACCATCCACAATGCTCCGGAATACTTTTAACGTTCTACCAAGCAAAATAAAGCACCTTGTCCAATGCTACAAACTTCTTTTTACGTTCTTTCTAGCAAAATTAAGCACCATCCAACAAGCTCCGGACCATGTTTTTCTTTCTTTAACTAAACACTAAAAAAAATAAATAAATAAAACTAAGTCCAATTCAACATGCTTCAGACCACGTTTGTCGTTCTTCCAAGCAAAGGTAAGCACCATCCACAATGCTCCGTACTACTTTTTACGTTCTTCCAAGCAAAACTAAGCACCTTCTCCAATGCTACAAACTACTTTTAACGTTCTTCCCAGCAAAATTAAGCACCTTCTACAATGCTACAGACTACTTTTTACGTTCTTTCTAGCAAAATTAAGCACCATCCAACAAGCTCCGGACCATGTTTTTCTTTCTTTAACTAAACACTTAAAAAAAAATAAATAAATAAAACTAACCCCAATTCAACATGCTTCAGACCACGTTTTTGGTTTTTCCAAGCAAAGGTAAGCACCATCCACAATGCTCCGGACTACTTTTTACGTTCTTCCAAGCAAAACTAAGCACCTTCTCCAATGCTACAAACTAATTTTTACGTTCTTTCTAGCAAAATTAAGCACCTTTTCCAATGCTACAAACTACTTTTTACGTTCTTTCTTGCAAAATTAAGCACCATCCAACATGCTCCGGACCATGTTTTTCTTTCTTTAATTAAACACTTAAAAAAAAAATAAATAAATGGAACTAAGCCCAATTCAACATGCTTCAGACCATGTTTGTCGTTCTTCCAAGCAAAGGTAAGCACCATCCACAATGCTCCGGACTACTTTTTACGTTCTTCCCAGCAAAATTAAGCACCTTCTCCAATGCTACAAACTACTTTTTACGTTCTTTCTTGCAAAATTAAGCACCTTCTCCAATGCTACAAACTACTTTTAACGTTCTTTCTAGCAAAATTAAGCACCATCCAACATGCTCCGGACCATGTTTTTCTTTCTTTAACTCAACACTTAAAAAAAAATATATAAATAAAACTAAGCCCAATTCAACATGCTTCAGACCACGTTTTTTGTTCTTCCAAGCAAAGGTAAGCACCATCCACAATGCTCCGGACTACTTTTTACGTTCTTCCAAGCAAAACTAAGCACCTTCTCCAATGCTACAAACTACTTTTAACGTTCTTTCCAGCAAAATTAAGCACCTTCTACAATGCTACAGACTACTTTTTACGTTCTTTCTAGCAAAATTAAGCACCATCCAACAAGCTCCGGACCATGTTTTTCTTTCTTTAATTAAACACTTAAAAAAAAAATAAATAAATAAAACTAAGCCCAATTCAACATGCTTCAGACCACGTTTTTTGTTCTTCCAAGCAAAGGTAAGCACCATCCACAATGCTCCGGACTACTTTTTACGTTCTTCCAAGCAAAACTAAGCACCTTCTCCAATGCTACAAACTACTTTTAACGTTCTTCCCAACAAAATTAAGCACCTTCTACAATGCTACAGACTACTTTTTACGTTCTTTCTAGCAAAATTAAGCACCATCCAACAAGCTCCGGACCATGTTTTTCTTTCTTTAATTAAACACTTAAAAAAAAAATAAATAAATAAAACTAAGCCCAATTCAACATGCTTCAGACCATGTTTGTCGTTCTTCCAAGCAAAGGTATGAACCATCCACAATGCTCCGGAATACTTTTAACATTCTACCAAGCAAAATAAAGCACCTTGTCCAATGCTACAAACTTCTTTTTACGTTCTTTCTAGCAAAGTTAAGCACCATCCAACAAGCTCCGGACCATGTTTTTCTTTCTTTAACTAAACACTTAAAAAAAAAAAAATAAATAAAACTAAGCCCAATTCAACATGCTTCAGACCACGTTTGTCGTTCTTCCAAGCAAAGGTAAGCACCATCCACAATGCTCCGGACTACTTTTTACGTTCTTCCAAGCAAAACTAAGCACCTTCTCCAATGCTACAAACTAATTTTTACGTTCTTTCTAGCAAAATTAAGCACCTTCTCCAATGCTACAAACTACTTTTTACGTTCTTTCTTGCAAAATTAAGCACCTTCTCCAATGCTACAAACTACTTTTAACGTTCTTTCTAGCAAAATTAAGCACCATCCAACATGCTCCGGACCATGTTTTTCTTTCTTTAACTAAACACTTAAAAAAAAATATATAAATAAAACTAAGCCCAATTCAACATGCTTCAGACCACGTTTTTTGTTCTTCCAAGCAAAGGTAAGCACCATCCACAATGCTCCGGACTACTTTTTACGTTCTTCCAAGCAAAACTAAGCACCTTCTCCAATGCTACAAACTACTTTTAACGTTCTTCCCAGCAAAATTAAGCACCTTCTACAATGCTACAGACTACTTTTTACGTTCTTTCTAGCAAAATTAAGCACCATCCAACAAGCTCCGGACCATGTTTTTCTTTCTTTAACTAAACACTTAAAAAAAAATATATAAATAAAACTAAGCCCAATTCAACGTGCTTCAGACCACGTTTTTTGTTCTTCCATGCAAAGGTAAGCACCATCCACAATGCTCCGGACTACTTTTTACGTTCTTCCAAGCAAAACTAAGCACCTTCTCCAATGCTACAAACTACTTTTAACGTTCTTCCCAGCAAAATTAAGCACCTTCTACAATGCTACAGACTACTTTTTACGTTCTTTCTAGCAAAATTAAGCACCATCCAACAAGCTCCGGACCATGTTTTTCTTTCTTTAATTAAACACTTAAAAAAAAAATAAATAAATAAAACTAAGCCCAATTCAACATGCTTCAGACCACGTTTTTTGTTCTTCCAAGCAAAGGTAAGCACCATCCACAATGCTCCGGACTACTTTTTACGTTCTTCCAAGCAAAACTAAGCACCTTCTCCAATGCTACAAACTACTTTTAACGTTCTTCCCAACAAAATTAAGCACCTTCTACAATGCTACAGACTACTTTTTACGTTCTTTCTAGCAAAATTAAGCACCATCCAACAAGCTCCGGACCATGTTTTTCTTTCTTTAATTAAACACTTAAAAAAAAAATAAATAAATAAAACTAAGCCCAATTCAACATGCTTCAGACCATGTTTGTCGTTCTTCCAAGCAAAGGTATGAACCATCCACAATGCTCCGGAATACTTTTAACGTTCTACCAAGCAAAATAAAGCACCTTCTCCAATGCTACAAACTACTTTTAACGTTCTTCCCAGCAAAATTAAGCACCTTCTACAATGCTACAGACTACTTTTTACGTTCTTTCTAGCAAAATTAAGCACCATCCAACAAGCTCCGGACCATGTTTTTCTTTCTTTAATTAAACACTTAAAAAAAAAATAAATAAATAAAACTAAGCCCAATTCAACATGCTTCAGACCATGTTTGTCGTTCTTCCAAGCAAAGGTAAGCACCATCCACAATGCTCCGGACTACTTAAAACGTTCTTCCCAGCAAAATTAAGCACCTTCTCCAATGCTACAAAGTACTTTTTACGTTCTTTCTTGCAAAATTAAGCACCATCCAACATGCTCCGGACCATGTTTTTCTTTCTTTAACTAAAAACTAAAAAAAAAAAAATAAATAAAACAAAGCCCAATTCAACATGCTTCAGACCATGTTTGTCGTTCTTCCAAGCAAAGGTAAGCACCATCCACAATGCTCCGGACTACTTTTAACGTTTTTCCCAGCAAAATTAGGCACCTTTTCCAATGCTACAAACTACTTTTTACGTTCTTTCTTGCAAAATTAAGCACCATCCAACATGCTCCGGACCATGTTTTTCTTTCTTTAACTTAACACTTAAAAAAAAAATAAATAAATAAAACAAAGCCCAATTCAACATGCTTCAGACCATGGTTTTCGTTCTTCCAAGCAAAGGTAAGCACCATCCACAATGCTCCGGACTACTTTTAACGTTCTTCCCAGCAAAATTCGGCACCTTTTCCAATGCTACAAACTACTTTTTACGTTCTTTCTTGCAAAATTAAGCACCATCCAACATGCTCCGGACCATGTTTTTCTTTCTTTAACTAAAAACTAAAAAAAAAAAATAAATAAAACAAAGCCCAATTCAACTTGCTTCAGACCATGGTTTTCGTTCTTCCAAGCAAAGGTAAGCACCATCCACAATGCTCCGGACTACTTTTTTCGTTCTTCCCAGCAAAATTAAGCACCTTCTCCAATGCTACAAACTACCTTTAACGTTCTTTCTAGCAAAATTAAGCACCATCCAACATGCACTGAACCATGTTTTTCTTTCTTTAACTAAAAACTTAAAAAAAAAAAAAAATAAATAAAAATAAGCCCAATTCAACATGCTTCAGACCACGTTTTTCGTTCTTCCAAGCAAAGGTTAGCACCATCCACAATGCTCCGGACTACTTTTAACGTTCTTCCCAGCAAAATTAAGCACCTTCTCCAATGCTACAAACTACTTTTTACGTTCTTTCTAGCAAAATTAAGCACCATCCAACATGCTCCGGACCATGTTTTTCTTTCTTTAACTAAAAACTTAAAAAAAAAGAAAATAAATAAAACTAAGCCCAATTCAACATGCTTCAGACCATGTTTGTCGTTCTTCCAAGCAAAGGTAAGCACCATCCACAATGCTCCGGACTACTTTTTACGTTCTTCCCAGCAAAATTAAGCATCTTCTCCAATGCTACAGACTACTTTTTACGTTCTTTCAAGCAAAATTAAGCACCATCCAACATGCACTGGACCATGTTTTTCTTTCTTTAACTAAAAACTTAAAAAAAAAAAATAAATAAAACTAAGCCCAATTCAACATGCTTCAGACCACGTATTTCGTTCTTCCAAGCAAAGCTTAGCACCATCCACTATGCTCCGGACTACTTTTAACGTTCTTCCCAGCAAAATTAAGCACCTTCTCCAATGCTACAAACTACTTTTTACGTTCTTTCTAGCAAAATTAAGCACCATCCAACATGCTCCGGACCATGTTTTTCTTTCTTTAACTAAAAACTTAAAAAAAAAAAAAAAATAAATAAAACTAAGCCCAATTCAACATGCTTCAGACCATGTTTGTCGTTCTTCCAAGCAAAGGTAAGCACCATCCACAATGCTCCGGACTACTTTTAACGTTCTTCCCAGCAAAATTAAGCACTTTCTCCAATGCTCCAGACTACTATTCACTTTCTTCCCAGCAAAATTAAGCACCATCCAGCATGATGCGGACTACGTTTTTCATTCTTCAACTAAAAACTTAAATTAAAAAATAATTAAAACTAAGCCCAACTCAACATGCTCCAGACCACATTGTTTCGTATTTCCAAGCAAAGGTAATCACCATCCACAATGCTCCGGACTACTTTTAACGTTCTTCCCAGCAAAATTAAGCACCTTCTCCAATGCTCCAGACTACTATTCACTTTCTTCCCAGCAAAATTAAGCACCATCCAGCATGATGCGGACTACGTTTTTCATTCTTCAACTAAAAACTTAAATTAAAAAATAATTAAAACTAAGCCCAACTCAACATGCTCCAGACCACATTGTTTCGTATTTCCAAGCAAAGGTAAGCACCATCCACAATGCTCCGGACTGCTTTTAACGTTCTTCCCAGCAAAATTAAGCACCTTCTCCAATGCTCCAGACTACTATTCACTTTCTTCCCAGCAAAATTAAGCACCATCCAACATGATGCGGACTACGTTTTTCTTTCTTCAACTAAAAACTTAAATTAAAAAAAAATAAAAACTAAACCCAATTCAACATGCTTCAGACGACGTTGTTTCGTATTTCCAAGCAAAGTAAGCACCATCCACAATGCTCCGGACTACTTTTTACGTTCTTCCCAGCAAAATTAAGCACCTTCTCCAATGCTCCAGACTACTTTTCACTTTCTTCCTAGCAAAATTAAGCACCATCCAACATGATCCGGACTACGTTTTTCTTTCTTTAACTAAAAACTTAAATTAAAAAAAAATAAAAACTAAACCCAATTCAACATGCTTCAGACGACGTTGTTTCGTATTTCCAAGCAAAGGTAAGCACCATCCACAATGCTCCGGACTACTTTTAACGTTCTTCCCAGCAAAATTAAGCACCTTCTCCAATGCTCCAGACTACTATTCACTTTCTTCCCAGCAAAATTAAGCACCATCCAGCATGATGCGGACTACGTTTTTCATTCTTCAACTAAAAACTTAAATTAAAAAATAATTAAAACTAAGCCCAACTCAACATGCTCCAGACCACATTGTTTCGTATTTCCAAGCAAAGGTAAGCACCATCCACAATGCTCCGGACTGCTTTTAACGTTCTTCCCAGCAAAATTAAGCACCTTCTCCAATGCTCCAGACTACTATTCACTTTCTTCCCAGCAAAATTAAGCACCATCCAGCATGATCCGGACTACGTTTTTCTTTCTTCAACTAAAAACTTAAATTAAAAAATTATTAAAACTAAGCCCAATTCAACATGCTTCAGACCACGTTGTTTCGTATTTCCAAGCAAAGGTAAGCACCATCCACAATGCTCCGGACTACTTTTTACGTTCTTCCCAGCAAAATTAAGCACCTTCTCCAATGCTCCAGACTACTGTTCACTTTCTTCCTAGCAAAATTAAGCACCATCCAACATGATCCGGACTACGTTTTTCTTTCTTTAACTAAAAACTTAAATTAAAAAAAAATAAAAACTAAACCCAATTCAACATGCTTCAGACGACGTTGTTTCGTATTTCCAAGCAAAGGTAAGCACCATCCACAATGCTCCGGACTACTTTTTACGTTCTTTCTAGCAAAATTAAGCACCTTCTCCAATGCTCCGGACTACTTTTTACGTTCTTCCCAGCAAAATTAAGCACCTTCTCCAATGCTCCGGACTACTTTTTACGTTCTTCCAAACAAAATTAAGCACCATCTACAATGCTCCGGACTACTTTTAACGTTCTTCCCAGCAAAATTAAGCACCATCTACAATGCTCCGGACTACTTTTTACGTTCTTCCCAGCAAAATTAAGCGCCTTCTCTAATGCTCCAGACTACTTTTTAAGTTCTTCCAAGCAAAAGAAAGCACCATCCACAATGCTCCAGACTACTTTAAACGTTCTTCCAAGCAAAAGAAAGTACAATCCACAATGCTCCGGACTACTTTTTACGTTCTTCCCAGCAAAATTAACCACCTTCTCCAATGCTCCAGACTACTATTCACTTTCTTCCTAGCAAAATTAAGCACCATCCAACATGATCCGGACTTCGTTTTTCTTTCTTTAACTAAAAACTTAAATTAAAAAAAAATAAAAACTAAGCCCGATTCAACATGCTTCAGACCACGTTGTTTCGTATTACAAATCAAAGGTAAGCACCATCCACAATGCTCCGGACTGCTTTTAACGTTCTTCCCAGCAAAATTTAGCACCTTCTCCAATGCTCCAGACTACTATTCACTTTCTTCCCAGCAAAATTAAGCACCATCCAGCATGATCCGGACTACGCTTTTCTTTCTTCAACTAAACACTTAAATTAAAAAATAATTAAAACTAAACCCAATTCAACATGCTTCAGACCACGTTGTTTCGTATTACAAATCAAAGGTAAGCACCATCCACAATGCTCCGGACTGCTTTTAACGTTCTTCCCAGCAAAATTAGGCACCTTCTCCAATGCTCCAGACTACTATTCACTTTCTTTCCAGCAAAATTAAGCTTCATCCAGCATGATCCGGACTACGTTTTTCATTCTTTAACTAAAAACTTAAATTAAAAAAAAATAAAAACTAACCCCAATTCAACATGCTTCAGACCACGTTGTTTCGTATTACAAATCAAAGGTAAGCACCATCCACAATGCTCCGGACTACTTTTAACGTTCTTCCCAGCAAAATTTAGCACCTTCTCCAATGCTCCAGACTACTATTCACTTTCTTCTAAGCAAAATAAAGCACCATCCAACATGATCCGGACTACGTTTTTCATTCTTTAACTAAAAACTTAAATTAAAAAAAAATAAAAACTAACCCCAATTCAACATGCTTCAGACCACGTTGTTTCGTATTACAAATCAAAGGTAAGCACCATCCACAATGCTTCGGACTACTTTTAACGTTCTTCCCAGCAAAATTAAGCACCTTCTTCAATGCTTCAGACTACTTTTCACTTTCTTCCCAGCAAAATAAAGCACCATCCAACATGATCCGGACTACGTTTTTCATTCTTGAACTTAAAACTTAAATTAAAAAAAAAAAATCAAAACTAAGCCCAATTCAACATGCTTCAGACCACTTTTTTCGTTCTTCCAAGAAAAGGTAAGCACCATCCACAATGCTCCGGATTACTTTTAACGTTCTTCCAAGCAAAATTAAGCACCTTCTCCAATGCTACAAACTACTTTTTACGTTCTTTTTAGCAAAATTAAGCACCATCCAACATGCTCCGTAGAATGTTTTTCTTTCTTTAACTAAAAACTTAAAAAAAAAATAAATAAATAAAACTAAGCCCAATTCAACATGCTTCAGACCACGTTGTTTCGTATTACAAATCAAAGGTAAGCACCATCCACAATGCTTCGGACTACTTTTTACGTTCTTCCCAGCAAAATTAAGCACCTTCTTCAATGCTCCAGACTACTATTCACTTTCTTCCCAGCAAAATTAAGCACCATCAAACATGATCCGGACTACGTTTTTCTTTCTTCAACAAAAAATTTAAATTAAAAAAAAATAAAAACTAAGTCCAATTCACCATGCTTCAGACCACGTTGTTTCGTATTTCCAAGCAAAGGTAAGCACCATCCGCAATGCTTCGGACTACTTTTAACGTTCTTCCCAGCAAAATTAAGCACCTTCTCCAATGCTCCAGACTACTTTTTACGTTCTTCCCAGCAAAATTAAGCACCATCCAGCATGATGCGGACTACGTTTTTCATTCTTCAACTAAAAACTTAAATTAAAAAATAATTAAAACTAAGCCCAACTCAACATGCTTCAGACCACGTTGTTTCTTATTTCCAAGCAAAGGTAAGCACCATCCACAATGCTCCGGACTACTTTTAACGTTCTTCCCAGCAAAATTAAGCACCTTCTTCAATGCTCCAGACTACTATTCACTTTCTTCCCAGCAAAATTAAGCACCATCCAGCATGATCCGGACTACGCTTTTCTTTCTTCAACTAAAAACTTAAATTAAAAAATAATTAAAACTAAACCCAATTCAACATGCTTCAGACCACGTTGTTTCGTATTTCCAAGCAAAGGTAAGCACCATCCACAATGCTCCGGACTGCTTTTAACGTTCTTCCCAGCAAAATTAGGCACCTTCTCCAATGCTCCAGACTACTATTCACTTTCTTCCCAGCAAAATCAAGCACCATACAGCATGATCCGGACTACGTTTTTCTTTCTTTAACTAAAAACTTAAATTTAAAAAAAATAAAAACTAAGCCCGATTCAACATGCTTCAGACCACGTTGTTTCGTATTTCCAAGCAAAGGTAAGCACCATCCACAATGCTCCGGACTACTTTTAACGTTCTTCCCAGCAAAATTAAGCACCTTCTTCAATGCTCCAGACTACTTTTCACTTTCTTCCCAGCAAAATTAAGCTTCATCCAGCATGATCCGGACTACGTTTTTCATTCTTTAACTAAAAACTTAAATTAAAAAAAAATAAAAACTAACCCCAATTCAACATGCTTCAGACCACGTTGTTTCGTATTACAAATCAAAGGTAAGCACCATCCACAATGCTCCGGACTACTTTTAACGTTCTTCCCAGCAAAATTTAGCACCTTCTCCAATGCTCCAGACTACTATTCACTTTCTTCCCAGCAAAATTAAGCACCATCCATCATGATCCGGACTACGCTTTTCTTTCTTCAACTAAAAACTTAAATTAAAAAATAATTAAAACTAAACCCAATTCAACATGCTTCAGACCACGTTGTTTCGTATTTCCAAGCAAAGGTAAGCACCATCCACAATGCTCCAGACTACTTTAAACGTTCTTCCAAGCAAAAGAAAGTACAATCCACAATGCTCCGGACTACTTTTTACGTTCTTCCCAGCAAAATTAACCACCTTCTCCAATGCTCCAGACTACTATTCACTTTCTTCCCAGCAAAATCAAGCACCATACAGCATGATCCGGACTACGTTTTTCTTTCTTTAACTAAAAACTTAAATTAAAAAAAAATAAAAACTAAGCCCGATTCAACATGCTTCAGACCACGTTGTTTCGTATTTCCAAGCAAAGGTAAGCACCATCCACAATGCTCCGGACTACTTTTAACGTTCTTCCCAGCAAAATTAAGCATCTTCTTCAATGCTCCAGACTACTTTTCACTTTCTTCCCAGCAAAATTAAGCTTCATCCAGCATGATCCGGACTACGTTTTTCATTCTTTAACTAAAAACTTAAATTAAAAAAAAAATAAAAACTAACCCCAATTCAACATGCTTCAGACCACGTTGTTTCGTATTACAAATCAAAGGTAAGCACCATCCACAATGCTCCGGACTACTTTTAACGTTCTTCCCAGCAAAATTTAGCACCTTCTCCAATGCTCCAGACTACTATTCACTTTCTTCCCAGCAAAATTAAGCACCATCCAGCATGATCCGGACTACGCTTTTCTTTCTTCAACTAAAAACTTAAATTAAAAAATAATTAAAACTAAACCCAATTCAACATGCTTCAGACCACGTTGTTTCGTATTTCCAAGCAAAGGTAAGCACCATCCACAATGCTCCGGACTGCTTTTAACGTTCTTCCCAGCAAAATTAGGCACCTTCTCCAATGCTCCAGACTACTATTCACTTTCTTTCCAGCAAAATTAAGCTTCATCCAGCATGATCCGGACTACGTTTTTCATTCTTTAACTAAAAACTTAAATTAAAAAAAAATAAAAACTAACCCCAATTCAACATGCTTCAGACCACGTTGTTTCGTATTACAAATCAAAGGTAAGCACCATCCACAATGCTCCGGACTGCTTTTAACGTTCTTCCCAGCAAAATTTAGCACCTTCTCCAATGCTTCAGACTACTTTTCACTTTCTTCCCAGCTAAATTAAACAACATCCAGCATGATCCGGACTACGTTTTTCTTTCTTTAACAAAAAACTTAAATCAATAAAAAAATAAAAACTAAGCCCGATTCAACATGCTTCAGACCACGTTGTTTCGTATTTCCAAGCAAAGGTAAGCACCATTCACAATGCTCCGGACTACTTTTAACGTTCTTCCCAGCAAAATTAAGCACCTTCTCCAATGCTCCAGACTACTATTCACTTTCTTCCCAGCAAAATCAAATACCATCCAGCATGATCCGGACTACGTTTTTCTTTCTTTAACTAAAAACTTAAATTAATAAAAAAATAAAAACTAAGCCCGATTCAACATGCTTCAGACCACGTTGTTTCGTATTTCCAAGCAAAGGTAAGCACCATTCACAATGCTCCGGACTACTTTTAACGTTCTTCCCAGCAAAATTAAGCACCTTCTCCAATGTTCCAGACTACTATTCACTTTCTTCCCAGCAAAATCAAATACCATCCAGCATGATCCGGACTACGTTTTTCTTTCTTTAACTTAAAACTTAAATTAATAAAAAAATAAAAACTAAGCCCGATTCAACATGCTTCAGACCACGTTGTTTCGTATTTCGAAGCAAAGGTAAGCACCATTCACAATGCTCCGGACTACTTATCGTTCTTCCCAGCAAAATTAAGCACCTTCTCCAATGCTCCAGACTACTATTCACTTTCTTCCCAGCTAAATTAAGCAACATCCAGCATGATCCGGACTACGTTTTTCTTTCTTTAACTAAAAACTTAAATTAATAAAAAAATAAAAACTAAGCCCGATTCAACATGCTTCAGACCACGTTGTTTCGTATTTCCAAGCAAAGGTAAGCACCATTCACAATGCTCCGGACTACTTTTAACGTTCTTCCCAGCAAAATTAAGCACCTTCTCCAATGTTCCAGACTACTATTCACTTTCTTCCCAGCAAAATCAAATACCATCCAGCATGATCCGGACTACGTTTTTCTTTCTTTAACTTAAAACTTAAATTAATAAAAAAATAAAAACTAAGCCCGATTCAACATGCTTCAGACCACGTTGTTTCGTATTTCGAAGCAAAGGTAAGCACCATTCACAATGCTCCGGACTACTTATCGTTCTTCCCAGCAAAATTAAGCACCTTCTCCAATGCTCCAGACTACTATTCACTTTCTTCCCAGCTAAATTAAGCAACATCCAGCATGATCCGGACTACGTTTTTCTTTCTTTAACTAAAAACTTAAATTAATAAAAAAATAAAAACTAAGCCCGATTCAACATGCTTCAGACCACGTTGTTTCGTATTTCCAAGCAAAGGTAAGCACCATTCACAATGCTCCGGACTACTTTTAACGTTCTTCCCAGCAAAATTAAGCACCTTCTCCAATGCTCCAGACTACTATTCACTTTCTTCCCAGCTAAATTAAGCAACATCCAGCATGATCCGGACTACGTTTTTCTTTCTTTAACTAAAAACTTAAATTAATAAAAAAATAAAACTAAGCCCGATTCAACATGCTTCAGACCACGTTGTTTCGTATTTCCAAGCAAAGGTAAGCACCATTCACAATGCTCCGGACTACTTTTAACGTTCTTCCCAGCAAAATTAAGCACCTTCTCCAATGCTCCAGACTACTATTCACTTTCTTCCCAGCAAAATCAAATACCATCCAGCATGATCCGGACTACGTTTTTCTCTCTTTAACTAAAAACTTAAATTAAAAAATAATTAAAACTAAACCCAATTCAACATGCTTCAGACCACGTTGTTACCTATAACAAATCAAAGGTAAGCACCATCCACAATGCTCCGGACTACTTTTAACGTTTTTCCCACCAAAATTAAGTACCTTCTCCAATGCTCCAGACTACTATTCACTTTCTTCCCAGCAAAATTAAGCACCATCCAGCATGATCCGGACTACGTTTTTCTTTCTTCAACTAAAAACTTAAATTAAAAAATAATTAAAACTAAACCCAATTCAACATGCTCCAGACCACGTTGTTACCTATTACAAATCAAAGGTAAGCACCATCCACAATGCTCCGGACTACTTTTTACGTTCTTCCCAGCAAAATTAAGCACCTTCTTCAATGCTCCAGACTACTATTCACTTTCTTCCCAGCAAAATTAAGCACCATCCAGCATGATCCGGACTACGTTTTTCTTTCTTCAACTAAAAACTTAAATTAAAAAATAATTAAAACTAAACCCAATTCAACATGCTTCAGACCACGTTGTTTCGAATTTCCAAGCAAAGGTAAGCACCATCCACAATGCTCCGGACTACTTTTAACGTTCTTCCCAGCAAAATTAAGCACCTTCTTCAATGCTCCAGACTACTTTTCACTTTCTTTCCAGCAAAATTAAGCACCATCCAACATGATCTGGACTACGTTTTTCTTTCTTCAACTAAAAACCTAAATTTAAAAAAAATAAAAATTAACCCCAATTCAACATGCTTCAGACCACGTTGTTACCTATTACAAATCAAAGGTAAGCACCATTCACAATGCTCCGGACTACTTTTAACGTTTTTCCCAGCAAAATAAAGTACCTTCTCCAATGCTCCAGACTACTATTCACTTTCTTCCCAGCAAAATTAAGCACCCTCCAACATGATCCGGACTACGTTTTTCTTTCTTTAATTAAAACTTAAATTTAAAAAAAATAAAAACTAAGCCCAATTCAACATGCTTCAGACCACGTTGTTACCTATTACAAATCAAAGGTAAGCACCATCCACAATGCTCCGGACTACTTTTAACGTTTTTCCCAGCAAAATTAAGTACCTTCTCCAATGCTCCAGACTACTATTCAGTTTCTTCCCAGCAAAATTAAGCACCATCCAGCATGATCCGGACTACGTTTTTCTTTCTTAAACTTAAAACTTAAATTAAAAAAAAAATAAAAACTAAGCCCAATTCAACATGCTTCAGACCACGTTGTTTCGAATTTCCAAGCAAAGGTGAGCACCATCCACAATGCTCCGGACTACTTTTTACGTTCTTCCCAGCAAAATTAAGCACCTTCTCCAATGCTCCAGACTACGTTTCACTTTCTTCCCAGCTAAATTAAGCACCATCCAGCATGATCCGGACTACGTTTTTCTTTCATTAACTAAAAACTTAAATTTAAAAATAATTGAAACTAAACCCAATTCAACATGCTCCAGACCACGTTGTTTCGTATTACAAATCAAAGGTAAGCACCATCCACAATGCTCCGGACTACTTTTAACGTTATTCCCAGCAAAATTAAGCACCTTCTCCAATGCTCCAGACTACTATTCACTTTCTTCCCAGCAAAATTAGGCACCATCCAGCATGATCCGGACTACGTTTTTCTTTCTTAAACTTAAAACTTAAATTAAAAAAAAAATAAAAACTAAGCCCAATTCAACATGCTTCAGACCACGTTGTTTCGAATTTCCAAGCAAAGGTGAGCACCATCCACAATGCTCCGGACTACTTTTTACGTTCTTCCCAGCAAAATTAAGCACCTTCTCCAATGCTCCAGACTACGTTTCACTTTCTTCCCAGCTAAATTAAGCACCATCCAGGATGATCCGGACTACGTTTTTCTTTCATTAACTAAAAACTTAAATTTAAAAATAATTGAAACTAAACCCAATTCAACATGCTCCAGACCACGTTGTTTCGTATTACAAATCAAAGGTAAGCACCATCCACAATGCTCCGGACTACTTTTAACGTTATTCCCAGCAAAATTAAGCACCTTCTCCAATGCTCCAGACTACTATTCAGTTTCTTCCCAGCAAAATTAAGCACCATCCAGCATGATCCGGACTACGTTTTTCTTTCTTAAACTTAAAACTTAAATTAAAAAAAAAATAAAAACTAAGCCCAATTCAACATGCTTCAGACCACGTTGTTTCGAATTTCCAAGCAAAGGTGAGCACCATCCACAATGCTCCGGACTACTTTTTACGTTCTTCCCAGCAAAATTAAGCACCTTCTCCAATGCTCCAGACTACGTTTCACTTTCTTCCCAGCTAAATTAAGCACCATCCAGCATGATCCGGACTACGTTTTTCTTTCATTAACTAAAAACTTAAATTTAAAAATAATTGAAACTAAACCCAATTCAACATGCTCCAGACCACGTTGTTTCGTATTACAAATCAAAGGTAAGCACCATCCACAATGCTCCGGACTACTTTTAACGTTATTCCCAGCAAAATTAAGCACCTTCTCCAATGCTCCAGACTACTATTCACTTTCTTCCCAGCAAAATTAAGCACCATCCAGCATGATCCGGACTACGTTTTTCTTTCTTAAACTTAAAACTTAAATTAAAAAAAAAATAAAAACTAAGCCCAATTCAACATGCTTCAGACCACGTTGTTTCGAATTTCCAAGCAAAGGTGAGCACCATCCACAATGCTCCGGACTACTTTTTACGTTCTTCCCAGCAAAATTAAGCACCTTCTCCAATGCTCCAGACTACGTTTCACTTTCTTCCCAGCTAAATTAAGCACCATCCAGCATGATCCGGACTACGTTTTTCTTTCATTAACTAAAAACTTAAATTTAAAAATAATTGAAACTAAACCCAATTCAACATGCTCCAGACCACGTTGTTTCGTATTACAAATCAAAGGTAAGCACCATCCACAATGCTCCGGACTACTTTTAACGTTATTCCCAGCAAAATTAAGCACCTTCTCCAATGCTCCAGACTACTATTCACTTTCTTCCCAGCAAAATTAAGCACCATCCAGCATGATCCGGACTACGTTTTTCTTTCTTCAACTAAAAACTTAAATTAAAAAATAATTAAAACTAAACCCAATTCAACATGCTTCAGACCACGTTGTTACCTATTACAAATCAAAGGTAAGCACCATCCACAATGCTCCGGACTACTTTTAACGTTTTTCCCAGCAAAATTAAGTACCTTCTCCAATGCTCCAGACTACTATTCACTTTCTTCCCAGCTAAATTAAGCACCATCCAACATGATCCGGACTACGTTTTTCTTTCTGCAACTAAAAACTTAAATTAAAAAATTATTAAAACTAAGCCCAATTCAACATGCTTCAGACCACGTTGTTTCGTATTTCCAAGCAAAGGTAAGCACCATTCACAATGCTCCGGACTACTTTAAACGTTCTTCCCAGCAAAATTAAGCACCTTCCCCAATGCTCCAGACTACTATTCACTTTCTTCCCAGCTAAATTAAGCACCATCCAACATGATCCGGACTACGTTTTTCTTTCTGCAACTAAAAACTTAAATTAAAAAATTATTAAAACTAAGCCCAATTCAACATGCTTCAGACCACGTTGTTTCGTATTTCCAAGCAAAGGTGAGCACCATCCACAATGCTCCGGACTACTTTTTACGTTCTTCCCAGCAAAATTAAGCACCTTCTCCAGTGCTCCAGACTATTTTTCACTTTCTTCCCAGCTAAATTAAGCACCATCCAGCATGATCCGGACTACGTTTTTCTTTCTTTAACTTAAAACTTAAATTTAAAAAAAATAAAAACTAAGCCCGATTCGACATGCTTCAGACCACGTTTTTTCGTATTTCCAAGCAAAGGTAAGCACCATCCACAATGCTCCGGACTACTTTAAACGTTCTTCCCAGCAAAATTAAGCACCTTCCCCAATGCTCCAGACTACTATTCACTTTCTTCCCAGCAAAATTAAGCACCATCCAGCATGATCCGGACTACGTTTTTCTTTCTTAAACTTAAAACTTAAATTAAAAAAAAAATAAAAACTAAGCCCAATTCAACATGCTTCAGACCACGTTTTTTCGTATTTCCAAGCAAAGGTAAGCACCATTCACAATGCTCCGGACTACTTTAAACGTTCTTCCCAGCAAAATTAAGCACCTTCCCCAATGCTCCAGACTACTATTCACTTTCTTCCCAGCAAAATTAAGCACCATCCAGCATGATCCGGACTACGTTTTTCTTTCTTAAACTTAAAACTTAAATTAAAAAAAAAATAAAAACTAAGCCCAATTCAACATGCTTCAGACCACGTTGTTTCGAATTTCCAAGCAAAGATAAGCACCATCCACAATGCTCCGGACTACTTTTTACGTTCTTCCCAGCAAAATTAAGCACCTTCTTCAATGCTCCTGACTATTTTTCACTTTCTTCCCAGCTAAATTAAGCACCATCCAGCATGATCCGGACTACGTTTTTCTTTCTTTAACTAAAAACTTAAATTTAAAAAAAATAAAAACTAACCCCAATTCAACATGCTTCAGACCACGTTGTTTCGTATTTCCAAGCAAAGGTAAGCACCATTCACAATGCTCCGGACTACTTTTAACGTTCTTCTCAGCAAAATTAAGCACCTTCTCCAATGCTCCAGACTTTTTTTCACTTTCTTCCCAGCAAAATCATGCACCATCCAGCATGACCCGGACTACGTTTTTCTTTCTTTAACTTAAAACTTAAATTAATAAAAGAAATAAAAACTAAGCCCGATTCGACATGCTTCAGACCACGTTGTTTCGTATTTCCAAGCAAAGGTAAGCACCATCCACAATGCTCCGGACTAATTTTAACGTTCTTCCCAGCAAAATTAAGCACCTTCTCCAATGCTCCAGACTACTATTCACTTTCTTCCCAGCTAAATTAAGCACCATCCAGCATGATCCGGACTACGTTTTTCTTTCTTTAACTAAAAACTTAAATTAAAAAATAATTAAAACTAAACCCAATTCAACATGCTTCAGACCACGTTTTTTCGTATTTCCAAGCAAAGGTAAGCACCATTCACAATGCTCCGGACTACTTTTAACGTTCTTCTCAGCAAAATTAAGCACCTTCTCCAATGCTCCAGACTTTTTTTCACTTTCTTCCCAGCAAAATCATGCACCATCCAGCATGACCCGGACTACGTTTTTCTTTCTTTAACTTAAAACTTAAATTAATAAAAGAAATAAAAACTAAGCCCGATTCGACATGCTTCAGACCACGTTGTTTCGTATTTCCAAGCAAAGGTAAGCACCATCCACAATGCTCCGGACTAATTTTAACGTTCTTCCCAGCAAAATTAAGCACCTTCTCCAATGCTCCAGACTACTATTCACTTTCTTCCCAGCTAAATTAAGCACCATCCAGCATGATCCGGACTACGTTTTTCTTTCTTTAACTAAAAACTTAAATTTAAAAAAAATAAAAACTAACCCCAATTCAACATGCTTCAGACCACGTTGTTTCGTATTTCCAAGCAAAGGTAAGCACCATTCACAATGCTCCGGACTACTTTTTACGTTCTTCCCAGCAAAATTAACCACCTTCTCCAATGCTCCAGACTACTATTCACTTTCTTCCCAGCAAAATCAAGCACCATACAGCATGATCCGGACTACGTTTTTCTTTCTTAAACTAAAAACTTAAATTAAAAAAAAATAAAAACTAAGCCCGATTCAACATGCTTCAGACCACGTTTTTTCGTATTTCCAAGCAAAGGTAAGCACCATTCACAATGCTCCGGACTACTTTAAACGTTCTTCCCAGCAAAATTAAGCACCTTCTTCAATGCTCCAGACTATTTTTCACTTTCTTCCCAGCAAAATCATGCACCATCCAGCATGACCCGGACTACGTTTTTCTTTCTTTAACTTAAAACTTAAATTAATAAAAGAAATAAAAACTAAGCCCGATTCGACATGCTTCAGACCACGTTGTTTCGTATTTCCAAGCAAAGGTAAGCACCATCCACAATGCTCCGGACTACTTTAAACGTTCTTCTCAGCAAAATTAAGCACCTTCTCCAATACTCCAGACTACTATTCACTTTCTTCCCAGCTAAATTAAGCACCATTCAGCATGATCCGGACTACGTTTTTCTTTCTTAAACTAAAAACTTAAATTAAAAAAAAATAAAAACTAAGCCCGATTCAACATGCTTCAGACCACGTTTTTTCGTATTTCCAAGCAAAGGTAAGCACCATTCACAATGCTCCGGACTACTTTTAACGTTCTTCTCAGCAAAATTAAGCACCTTCTCCAATGCTCCAGACTTTTTTTCACTTTCTTCCCAGCAAAATCATGCACCATCCAGCATGACCCGGACTACGTTTTTCTTTCTTTAACTTAAAACTTAAATTAATAAAAGAAATAAAAACTAAGCCCGATTCGACATGCTTCAGACCACGTTGTTTCGTATTTCCAAGCAAAGGTAAGCACCATCCACAATGCTCCGGACTACTTTAAACGTTCTTCCCAGCAAAATTAAGCACCTTCCCCAATGCTCCAGACTACTATTCACTTTCTTCCCAGCTAAATTAAGCACCATCCAGCATGATCCGGACTACGTTTTTCTTTCTTTAACTTAAAACTTAAATTAATAAAAGAAATAAAAACTAAGCCCGATTCGACATGCTTCAGACCACGTTGTTTCGTATTTCCAAGCAAAGGTAAGCACCATTCACAATGCTCCGGACTACTTTAAACGTTCTTCCCAGCAAAATTAAGCACCTTCTTCAATGCTCCAGACTTTTTTTCACTTTCTTCCCAGCAAAATCATGCACCATCCAGCATGATCCGGACTACGTTTTTCTTTCTTAAACTAAAAACTTAAATTAAAAAAAAATAAAAACTAAGCCCGATTCAACATGCTTCAGACCACGTTTTTTCGTATTTCCAAGCAAAGGTAAGCACCATTCACAATGCTCCGGACTACTTTAAACGTTCTTCCCAGCAAAATTAAGCACCTTCTTCAATGCTCCAGACTATTTTTCACTTTCTTCCCAGCAAAATCATGCACCATCCAGCATGACCCGGACTACGTTTTTCTTTCTTTAACTTAAAACTTAAATTAATAAAAGAAATAAAAACTAAGCCCGATTCGACATGCTTCAGACCACGTTGTTTCGTATTTCCAAGCAAAGGTAAGCACCATCCACAATGCTCCGGACTACTTTAAACGTTCTTCCCAGCAAAATTAAGCACCTTCCCCAATGCTCCAGACTACTATTCACTTTCTTCCCAGCTAAATTAAGCACCATCCAGCATGATCCGGACTACGTTTTTCTTTCTTTAACTAAAAACTTAAATTAAAAAAAAATAAAAACTAACCCCAATTCAACATGCTTCAGACCACGTTGTTTCGTATTTCCAAGCAAAGGTAAGCACCATTCACAATGCTCCGGACTACTTTAAACGTTCTTCCAAGCAAAATTAAGCACCGTCTCCAATGCTACAGACTACGTTTTACGTTCTCTCTAGCAAAATTAAGCACCATCCAACATGCTCCGGACCTTGTTTTTCTTTCTTTAACTAAAAACATAAAAAAAAATAAATAAATAAAACTAAGCTCAATTCAACATGCTTCAGACCACGTTTTTCGTTCTTCCAAGTTAAAATAAGCACCATCCACAATGCTCCGGACTACTTTTTACGTTCTTCCCAGCAAAATTAAGCACCTTCTCCAATGCTACAAACTACCTTTTACGTTCTTTCTAGCAAATTTAAGCACCATCCAACATGCTCCGGACCATGTTTTTCTTTCTTTAACTAAAAACTTAAATTAATAAAAAAATAAAAACTAAGCCCGATTCAACATGCTTCAGACCACGTTGTTTCGTATTTCCAAGCAAAGGTAAGCACCATTCACAATGCTCCGGAATACTTTTAACGTTATTCCCAGCAAAATTAAGCACCTTCTCCAATGCTCCAGACTACTATTCACTTTCTTCCCAGCTAAATTAAGCACCATCCAGCATGATCCGGACTACGTTTTTCTTTCTTTAACTAAAAACTTAAATTTAAAAAAAATAAAAACTAACCCCAATTCAACATGCTTCAGACCACGTTGTTTCGTATTTCCAAGCAAAGGTAAGCACCATTCACAATGCTCCGGTCTACTTTAAACGTTCTTCCCAGCAAAATTAAGCACCTTCTTCAATGCTCCAGACTTTTTTTCACTTTCTTCCCAGCAAAATCATGCACCATCCAGCATGATCCGGACTACGTTTTTCTTTCTTAAACTAAAAACTTTAATTAAAAAAAAATAAAAACTAAGCCCGATTCAACATGCTTCAGACCACGTTTTTTCGTATTTCCAAGCAAAGGTAAGCACCATTCACAATGCTCCGGACTACTTTAAACGTTCTTCCTAGCAAAATTAAGCACCTTCTTCAATGCTCCAGACTATTTTTCACTTTCTTCCCAGCAAAATCATGCACCATCCAGCATAATCCGGACTACGTTTTACTTTCTTTATCTTAAAACTTAAATTTAAAAAAAATAAAAACTAAGCCCGATTCAACATGCTTCAGACCACGTAGTTTCGTTTTTCCAAGCAAAGGTAAGCACCATCCACAATGCTCCGGACTACTTTTAACGTTCTTCCCAGCAAAATTAAGCACCTTCTCCAATGCTCCAGACTACTATTCACTTTCTTCCCAGCTAAATTAAGCACCATTCAGCATGATCCGGACTACGTTTTTCTTTCTTTAACTAAAAACTTAAATTTAAAAAAAATAAAAACTAAGCCCGATTCAACATGCTTCAGACCACGTTTTTTCGTATTTCCAAGCAAAGGTAAGCACCATTCACAATGCTCCGGACTACTTTAAACGTTCTTCTCAGCAAAATTAAGCACCTTCTCCAATACTCCAGACTACTATTCACTTTCTTCCCAGCTAAATTAAGCACCATCCAGCATGATCCGGACTACGTTTTTCTTTCTTTAACTAAAAACTTAAATTAAAAAAAAATAAAAACGAAGCCCGATTCAACATGCTTCAGACCACGTTGTTTCGTATTTCCAAGCAAAGGTAAGCACCATTCACAATGCTCCGGACTACTTTAAACGTTCTTCCCAGCAAAATTAAGCACCTTCTCCAATGCTCCAGACTACTGTTCACTTTCTTCCCAGCTAAATTAAGCACCATTCAGCATGATCCGGACTACGTTTTTCTTTCTTTAACTAAAAACTTAAATTAAAAAAAAATAAAAACTAAGCCCGATTCAACATGCTTCAGACCACGTAGTTTCGTTTTTCCAAGCAAAGGTAAGCACCATTCACAATGCTCCGGACTACTTTTAACGTTCTTCTCAGCAAAATTAAGCACCTTCTCCAATGCTCCAGACTACTTATCACTTTCTTCCCAACAAAATTAAGCACCATCCAGCATGATCCGGACTACGTTTTTCTTTCTTTAACTTAAAACTTAAATTAATAAAAGAAATAAAAACTAAGCCCGATTCGACATGCTTCAGACCACGTTGTTTCGTATTTCCAAGCAAAGGTAAGCACCATCCACAATGCTCCGGACTACTTTTAACGTTCTTCCCAGCAAAATTAAGCACCTTCTCCAATGCTCCAGACTACTATTCACTTTCTTCCCAGCTAAATTAAGCACCATCCAGCATGATCCGGACTACGTTTTTCTTTCTTTAACTAAAAACTTAAATTTAAAAAAAATAAAAACTAACCCCAATTCAACATGCTTCAGACCACGTTGTTTCGTATTTCCAAGCAAAGGTAAGCACCATTCACAATGCTCCGGACTACTTTAAACGTTCTTCCAAGCAAAATTAAGCACCGTCTCCAATGCTACAGACTACGTTTTACGTTCTCTCTAGCAAAATTAAGCACCATCCAACATGCTCCGGACCTTGTTTTTCTTTCTTTAACTAAAAACATAAAAAAAAATAAATAAATAAAACTAAGCTCAATTCAACATGCTTCAGACCACGTTTTTCGTTCTTCCAAGTTAAAATAAGCACCATCCACAATGCTCCGGACTACTTTTTACGTTCTTCCCAGCAAAATTAAGCACCTTCTCCAATGCTACAAACTACCTTTTACGTTCTTTCTAGCAAATTTAAGCACCATCCAACATGCTCCGGACCATGTTTTTCTTTCTTTAACTAAAAACTTAAATTAATAAAAAAATAAAAACTAAGCCCGATTCAACATGCTTCAGACCACGTTGTTTCGTATTTCCAAGCAAAGGTAAGCACCATTCACAATGCTCCGGAATACTTTTAACGTTATTCCCAGCAAAATTAAGCACCTTCTCCAATGCTCCAGACTACTATTCACTTTCTTCCCAGCTAAATTAAGCACCATCCAGCATGATCCGGACTACGTTTTTCTTTCTTTAACTAAAAACTTAAATTTAAAAAAAAAAAAAACTAAGCCCAATTCAACATGCTTCAAACCACATTGTTTCGTATTACAAATCAAAGGTAAGCACCATTCACAATGCTCCGGACTACTTTTAACGTTCTTCCCAGCAAAATTAAGCACCTTCTCCAATGCTCCAGACTACTATTCACTTTCTTCCCAGCTAAATTAAGCACCATCCAGCATGATCCGGACTACGTTTTTCTTTCTTCAACTAAAAACTTAAATTTAAAAAAAAAAAAAAAAAACTAAGCCCAATTCAACATGCTTCAGACCACGTTGTTTCGTATTACAAATCAAAGGTAAGCACCATCCACAATGCTCCGGACTACTTTTAACGTTCTTCCCAGCAAAATTAAGCACCTTCTTAACCCCAATTCAACATGCTCCAGACTACTTTTTACGTTCGTCCCAGCAAAATTAAGCACCTTCTTCAATGCTCCAGACTACTTTTCACTTTCTTCTCAGCAAAATCAAGCACCATCCAGCATGATCCGGACTACGTTTTTCTTTGTTTAACTAAAAACTTAAATTAAAAAAAAATAAAAACTAAGCCCGATTCAACATGCTTCAGACAACGTTTTTTCGTATTTCCAAGCAAAGGTTAGCACCATTCACAATGCTCCGGACTACTTTTTACGTTCTTTCCAGCAAAATTAAGCACCTTCTCCAATGCTCCAGACTACTATTCACTTTCTTCCCAGCAAAATTAAGCACCATCCAACATGATCTGGACTCCGTTTTTCTTTGTTCAACTAAAAACATAAATTTAAAAAAAAATAAAAATTAACCCCAATTCAACATGCTTCAGACCACGTTGTTTCGTATTACAAATCAAAGGTAAGCACCATTCACAATGCTCCGGACTACTTTTTACGTTCTTCCTAGCAAAATTAAGCACCTTCTCCAATGCTCCAGACTACTATTCACTTTCTTCCCAGCAAAATTAAGCACCATCCAACATGATCCGGACTACGTTTTTCTTTCTTCAACTAAAAACTTAAATTAATAAAAAAATGAAAATTAACCCCAATTCAACATGCTTCAGACCACGTTTTTTCGTATTTCCAAGCAAAGGTAAGCACCATTCACAATGCTCCGGACTACTTTTAACGTTCTTCCCAGCAAAATTAAGCACCTTCTCCAATGCTCCAGACTACTATTCACTTTCTTCCCAGCAAAATTAAGCACCATCCAACATGATCCGGACTACGTTTTTCTTTCTTTAACTAAAAACTTAAATTTAAAAAAAAATAAAAATTAACCCCAATTCAACATGCTTCAGACCACGTTGTTTCGTATTTCCAAGCAAAGGTAAGCACCATCCACAATGCTCCGGGCTACTTTAAACGTTCTTCCCAGCAAAATTAAGCACCTTCTCCAATGCTCCAGACTACTATTCACTTTCTTCCCAGCAAAAATAAGCACCATCCAGCATGATCCGGACTACGTTTTTCTTTCTACAAATAAAAACTTAAATTTAAAAAAAATTAAAACTAAGCCCAATTCAACATGCTTCAGACCACGTTGTTTCGTATTTCCAAGCAAAGGTAAGTACCATCCACAATGCTCCGGACTACTTTTTACGTTCTTCCTAGCAAAATTAAGCACCTTCTCCAATGCTCCAGACTACTATTCACTTTCTTCCCAGCAAAATTAAGCACCATCCAACATGATCCGGACTACGTTTTTCTTTCTTCAACTAAAAACTTAAATTAATAAAAAAATGAAAATTAACCCCAATTCAACATGCTTCAGACCACGTTTTTTCGTATTTCCAAGCAAAGGTAAGCACCATTCACAATGCTCCGGACTACTTTTAACGTTCTTCCCAGCAAAATTAAGCACCTTCTCCAATGCTCCAGACTACTATTCACTTTCTTCCCAGCAAAATTAAGCACCATCCAACATGATCCGGACTACGTTTTTCTTTCTTTAACTAAAAACTTAAATTTAAAAAAAAATAAAAATTAACCCCAACTCAACATGCTTCAGACCACGTTGTTTCGTATTTTCAAGCAAAGGTAAGCACCATCCACAATGCTCCGGACTGCTTTTAACGTTCTTCCCAGCAAAATTAAGCACCTTCTCCAATGCTCCAGACTACTATTCACTTTCTTCCCAGCAAAAATAAGCACCATCCAACATGATCCGGACTACGTTTTTCTTTCTTTAACTAAAAACTTAAATTTAAAAAAAATAAAAACTAAGCCCGATTCAACATGCTTCAGACCACGTTTTTTCGTATTTCCAAGCAAAGGTAAGCACCATTCACAATGCTCCGGACTACTTTAAACGTTCTTCCCAGCAAAATTAAGCACCTTCTCCAATGCTCCAGACTTCTATTCACTTTCTTCCCAGCAAAAATAAGCACCATCCAGCATGATCCGGACTACGTTTTTCTTTCTACAACTTAAAACTTAAATTAATAAAAAAATGAAAATTAACCCCAATACAACATGCTTCAGACCACGTTTTTTCGTATTTCCAAGCAAAGGTAAGCACCATCCACAATGCTCCGGACTGCTTTTAACGTTCTTCCCAGCAAAATTAAGCACCTTCTTCAATGCTTCAGACTACTATTCACTTTCTTCCCAGCAAAATTAAGCACCATCCAACATGATCCGGACTACGTTTTTCTTTCTTTAAATAAAAACTTAAATTTAAAAAAAATAAAAATTAACCCCAACTCAACATGCTTCAGACCACGTTGTTTCGTATTTCCAAGCAAAGGTAAGCACCATCCACAATGCTCCGGACTACTTTTTACGTTCTTCCCAGCAAAATTAAGCACCTTCTTCAATGCTCCAGACTACTATTCACTTTCTTCCCAGCAAAATTAAGCACCATCCAGCATGATCCGGACTACGTTTTTCTTTCTACAACTAAAAACTTAAATTAAAAAAAAATAAAACTAAGCCCAATTCAACATGCTCCAGACCACGTTGTTTCGTATTACAAATCAAAGGTAAGCACCATCCACAATGCTCCGGACTGCTTTTAACGTTCATCCCAGCAAAATTAAGCACCTTCTCCAATGCTCCAGACTACTATTCACTTTCTTCCCAGCAAAAATAAGCACCATCCAGCATGATCCGGACTACGTTTTTCTTTCTACAACTAAAAACTTAAATTAAAAAAAAAATAAAACTAAGCCCAATTCAACATGCTCCAGACCACGTTGTTTTGTATTACAAATCAAAGGTAAGCACCATCCACAATGCTCCGGACTGCTTTTAACGTTCTTCCCAGCAAAATTAAGCACCTTCTCCAATGCTCCAGACTACTATTCACTTTCTTCCCAGCAAAAATAAGCACCATCCAGCATGATCCGGACTACGTTTTTCTTTCTTCAACTAAAAACTTAAATTAAAAAATAATTAAAACTAAGCCCAACTCAACATGCTTCAGACCACGTTGTTTCGTATTTCCAAGCAAAGGTAAGCACCATCCACAATGCTCCGGACTACTTTTAACGTTTTTCCCAGCAAAATTAAGCACCTTCTCCAATGCTCCAGACTACTATTCACTTTCTTCCCAGCAAAATTAAGCACCATCCAGCATGATCCGGACTACGTTTTTCTTTCTTCAACTAAAAACTTAAATTAAAAAATAATTAAAACTAAGCCCAACTCAACATGCTTCAGACCACGTTGTTTCGTATTTCCAAGCAAAGGTAAGCACCATCCACAATGCTCCGGACTACTTTTTACGTTCTTCCTAGCAAAATTAAGCACCTTCTCCAATGCTCCAGACTACTATTCACTTTCTTCCTAGCAAAATTAAGCACCATCCAGCATGATCCGGACTACGTTTTTCATTCATTAACTAAAAACTTAAATTAAAAATTAATTAAAACTAAGCCCAATTCAACATGCTTCAGACCACGTTTTTCGTTCTTCCAAGCAAAGGTAGGCACCATCCACAATGCTCAGGACTGCTTTTAACGTTTTTCCCAGCAAAATTAAGCACCATCCAGCATGATCCGGACTACGTTTTTCATTCATTAACTAAAAACTTAAATTAAAAATTAATTAAAACTAAGCCCAATTCAACATGCTCCAGACCACGTTGTTTCGTATTACAAATCAAAGGTAAGCACCATTCACAATGCTCAGGACTGCTTTTAACGTTCTTCCCAGCAAAATTAAGCACCTTCTCCAATGCTCCAGACTACTATTCACTTTCTTCCCAGCAAAATTAAGCACCATCCAGCATGATCCGGACTACGTTTTTCATTCTTTAACTAAAAACTTAAATTAAAAAATAATTAAAACTAAGCCCGATTCAACATGCTCCAGACCACGTTGTTTCGTATTACAAATCAAAGGTAAGCACCATTCACAATGCTCCGGACTGCTTTTAACGTTCTTCCCAGCAAAATTAAGCACCTTCTCCAATGCTCCAGACTACTATTCACTTTCTTCCCAGCAAAATTAAGCACCATCCAACATGATCCGGACTACGTTTTTCATTTTTTAACTAAAAACTTAAATTAAAAAATAATTAAAACTAAGCCCGATTCAACATGCTCCAGACCACGTTGTTTCGTATTACAAATCAAAGGTAAGCACCATTCACAATGCTCAGGACTGCTTTTAACGTTCTTCCCAGCAAAATTAAGCACCATCCAGCATGATCCGGACTACGTTTTTCATTCATTAACTAAAAACTTAAATTAAAAATTAATTAAAACTAAGCCCAATTCAACATGCTTCAGACCACGTTTTTCGTTCTTCCAAGCAAAGGTAAGCACCATCCACAATGCTCCGGACTACTTTTTACGTTCTTCCCAGCAAAATTAAGCACCTTCTCCAATGCTCCAGACTACTATTCACTTTCTTCCCAGCAAAATTAAGCACCATCCAGCATGATCCGGACTACGTTTTTCAGTCATTAACTAAAAACTTAAATTAAAAATTAATTAAAACTAAGCCCAATTCAACATGCTTCAGACCACGTTTTTCGTTCTTCCAAGCAAAGGTAAGCACCATCCACAATGCTCCGGACTACTTTTTACGTTCTTCCCAGCAAAATTAAGCACCTTCTCCAATGCTCCAGACTACTATTCACTTTCTTCCCAGCAAAATTAAGCACCATCCAGCATGATCCGGACTACGTTTTTCATTCATTAACTAAAAACTTAAATTAAAAAATAATTAAAACTAAGCCCAATTCAACATGCTCCAGACCACGTTGTTTCGTATTACAAATCAAAGGTAAGCACCATCCACAATGCTCCGGACTACTTTTTACGTTCTTCCCAGCAAAATTAAGCACCTTCTCCAATGCTCCAGACTACTATTCACTTTCTTCCCAGCAAAATTAAGCACCATCCAGCATGATCCGGACTACGTTTTTCATTCATTAACTAAAAACTTAAATTAAAAATTAATTAAAACTAAGCCCAATTCAACATGCTTCAGACCACGTTTTTCGTTCTTCCAAGCAAAGGTAGGCACCATCCACAATGCTCCGGACTACTTTTTACGTTCTTCCCAGCAAAATAAAGCACCTTCTCCAATGCTCCAGACTACTATTCACTTTCTTCCCAGCAAAATTAAGCACCATCCAGCATGATCCGGACTACGTTTTTCATTCTTTAACTAAAAACTAAAATTAAAAAATAATTAAAACTAAGCCCGATTCAACATGCTCCAGACCACGTTGTTTCGTATTACAAATCAAAGGTAAGCACCATTCACAATGCTCAGGACTGCTAGTCAAGACAACGCAAGCGTATACATTGTGGACAACGCCATCGCATACATTGTGGACATCGCCAGAGCATACATTGTGAGTCAACATTCGATCATCGCGACGCGGCACCCGGACCACAACATTATGCTGAGTTGCAGCTTCCCATAGCAACGCGGACCGCCCGCATTATGCTGAGTTGCAGATTCCCGCAGCGACGCAAATCAGAAGACCGTGAACCAACGATCCAGATCGCGAACCGATCATCAGTTGGTATCCAGCATCCGAAACCGATAGTTGGGTATTAACCCGCACATATGTTGTAGGAAATAAAGTTTAAGTTTTTTTAAAACTCAAACACCCGCAGCAGTGCGTTAACTGGCGCCCGAATAGGGACCGCGCTATGTGAAATTAAGTACAAGTGAAAGTGAAAGTAACCACGCTAGAGTGATAGTTACCACCGAATCCCAAACTTAAAAAGACTTTCCTGATCGCCGAGTGCAGCCGTGTAAAAAGGATCCCGAGTCACCTGTGCAGTTAGCAGCTCACACAGGACAAAAAGGAGCCATCCATTACACCGAGAAGGAAGTCATTCACAGCCGGTTTTCCAGAAACTTATCTACGCCCGCTAGAGGAGCAGTAAAACACAACGCCCGTCAGAGGAGCATCATAAATCATAAAACCATCGCCCGATACAGGATGCGTATGGTACTGTAAGTAACAAAAAAACAGTAAGTAAAAATTGTGAAACAAACACAAAATTGTGAAACAAAAATCAAGTGATTACAAAAACGCGATTAACAAATATTAAGTAAAATTACCTAGTGAAGTGAAAAACGTGTTAAAACAAACAAAAAATCCTGGAGGATCTTATAAATTCATTACAATCTTTTTCCTTCAAAATGTCGAGACCAGAGCTTGACCAAATTATTAACCGCATTGCCGCACTCGAAGCGTGCAATGTCGCCCCCACTCAGATCGATTATTCCGATCCACCGCTTTATTTTACAAAGCCAGATGGAACAAGTGTAAATCCCGAAAGTTTTGAAAAAATCCCTGATTTGGTAAAGGATCTACCAAATTTCACTGGGGATCCCAGCGAACTGAATGGCTGGTTGAACGACGTAGACAGCTTGGTAAAACTGTACCAAACTAAAAGTACAGACACACTTGAACGCCAAAACAAATACCATATGATCTGCAAATTCATTCGCAGAAAAATCCGCGGTGAAGCGAACGATTCACTCGTTGCTTCAAACGTAGGCATTAATTGGAACCTGATCAAAAAAACATTGGTCACGTATTACGGTGAAAAGAGAGATTTGGAAACATTAGACTTCCAACTTATGAGCGTGCAGCAGAAGAACCGCTCACTGGAAGTATACTACGACGAAGTAAATAGATTGCTCTCGCTTATAGCAAATCAAATAAACACTGACGAAAGATTCACACACCCCGAAGCCTCAAGAGCTTTAATCGAAATGTACAACAAAAAAGCAATCGATGCTTTCATGAGAGGACTGGATGGAGACGTTTATAAATTCATTAGAAATTATGAACCGACATCCCTTGCAGGAGCGTACAGCTACTGCATTTCATTTCAAAATATTGAGTGTAGAAAAATGCTAACCAAACCAAGGCCATATATCCCACCAACGGCACCAAGGAATATGATTCCCTTACCGCCACCAACGCCCATAAGGTATACAAATCCACATCCGCCACCAAGGCCTTACCATCCCAAACCGTTCACGGGAAACAGAAATTTTAATAATTTCGCCCAAAAGAACAACCAACACTACCAACAAAAACCATTTAACAATTTTCAACGTCAACCGCCACCAGAGCCTATGGAAGTTGACCATTCCATCAGAACACAACAAGTGAACTATGGAAACCGCCCTAACTCAAACAACGTTCGACCCCCAAAACGTCCCAGGGTCAACAATATCCAAACACAGCCAGGACACTCAAATACGGTGAACCACATAACGGATGCCAATCCGCCACAACAATTCGAAAACGGTAACCCCGCGAACAACACAATAGATAACAACACATTACAATCGTTCGAGAGATACCTCCGAACTATTGAAAAACAAGAAGGATGCAACTTCAGTGACACTGTCGAAGTCGCAGAACTTAATTTTTTAGACTAAACTCGGCGTTGCCTTACTTTCTTTTTTATGGTAACGCCTCGGAGCCATTAAAAATGCTCATTGATACCGGTTCTAATAAAAACTATATTCACCCGAAACATGCTAAAATTTCCCATAAAATCGATAAACCATTTTATGTATCTTCTGTAGCAGGAGACATAAAAATCGAAGCTTATTCACAAGCCCGTTTATTCCAACCATTTTCAGATAAAATGTTAAAATTTTACCATCTTGAAAACTTGAAATCATTCGATGCCATAATAGGGCACGATTCACTAAAAGAAATCAAAGCAGTTATTGACACAGCCAATGATGAATTAATCATTGACGGCACAAATGTAATACCCCTACAACAATACGAACTACAGGAAGTAAATAAAATAAACATCCGCGATAGTCATCTTAACCAAAACGAAAAAATACAGCTACATAACCTATTACAGGAATATCAGGATCTTTTCCAACCACCTGATTCTAAATTACCTTTTACCTCACAAGTAAAAGCTACCATAAGGACAAAAAATGAATCGCCAATCTACAGTAAAACTTATCCTTATCCCCAAGCACTTAAAGGTGAAGTTAACAGGCAAATTGAAAAACTACTAAATGATGGAATTATCAGACCTTCAAAATCCCCATACAATGCACCAGTGTGGATTGTTCCAAAAAAACTGGACGCTGCCAATGAAAAAAAATATAGACTTGTCATAGACTACAGAAAATTAAATACTCAAACAATAAGTGATAAATATCCTATTCCGGATCCATCTACTGTTTTAGCCAATCTAGGCTCAAATAAATTTTTCACTACCCTTGATCTAGCATCAGGATTTCATCAAGTACCCATGTCGGAGAACGACATCGAAAAAACTGCATTTTCGATAAACAATGGAAAATATGAATTCGTACGCATGCCCTTTGGATTAAAAAATGCACCCTCCATATTCCAACGCGTCATGGACGACACATTAAGAGAACATATCGGAAAAATATGTCACGTTTACATCGATGACATTATCATTTTTAGTAAAACAGTTGAAGAACATCTGCAAAACTTGAAAATTGTCTTAGACACATTGCGAGCCGCAAATTTCAAAATACAGCCAGACAAATCCGAATTCTTAAAAACAGAAGTAGAATTCCTCGGATTCATTGTCTCAAGTGAAGGACTTAAGCCAAACATAAAAAAAGTTGAAGCCATAAAAAAATTCCCAGAACCACAGAACCTCAAAGAACTGAGAAGATTCTTAGGACTGTCAGGTTATTACCGCAGGTTTGTTAAAAACTATGCACACTTGGCAAAACCCATCACAAAACTCCTAAGAAGGGAGGATGGCCATCGCCAAATTTCAAAAAACGAATCAAAAAATGTTCCTATTAAATTTGATCAAAATGCAAAGAACGCATTCCAAACCTTGAAAGACATAATATCTTCTAATGATGTTTTAGTTTTTCCAGATTTCCAGAAGCCATTTGAACTGACAACAGATGCATCAGATAAAGCACTAGGAGCTGTGCTTTCACAAAAATGCCACGACGGAGATAGACCAATAACCTTCATTTCCCGAACTCTTTCCCAAACTGAGGAAAATTATGCAACAAATGAAAAGGAGATGCTTGCCATCGTGTGGGCACTACATACACTGAGAAATTTTATATACGGAGCAAAAATTAATATCCATACTGATCATCAACCATTAACATTTGCTTTATCACCGCAGAACAACAACGCAAAGCTGAAAAGATGGAAATCATTCATAGAGGAACATGATTACCAGTTATGCTACAAACCAGGAAGATCAAACGTCGTAGCCGACGCCCTTTCCAGAATACAAATTAACTCACTAACACCAACCCAGCACTCAGCTGATGAAGACGATAATTCATATATCCCTTCAACAGAAGCACCTATTAATGTTTTCCGCAACCAACTAATATTTAAAATTGGAACTAATTCCTCTTCCGAACTAATAAGCCCTTTCCCGAAATTTAAAAGGCATATTTTCATTGAACCAAATTTTACTACTGATTTTATCAAAGATAAATTCAAAAAAATTATTAATCCAAACGTAATTAATGGAATTTACACAGATGAACAAACAATGGGAATTATCCAAGAAGTCTATAAAAACCTTTACAATCCAAAAACAGTTAAAGCTAGATTTTCCCAAATACAAGTTGAAGATCTTTGCGACGTAGAAAAACAAATCGAAGAGATTAAAAATATCCATAATTTTGCACACAGAAACGCTAAGGAAAATTCATTGCAATTCATAAAAAAATTCTACTTCCCCGGAATGCGAAAAAGTATTCAAAATATTGTTAAAAATTGTGAGATATGCAAAACCGAAAAATACGACAGAAAACCACAAGTATTTATACCAGTAAAAACACCAATACCGACATATCCAGGAGAGATAATTCATATTGATATATTTGCATACAACGCAAACTTTTTATTTATCACGTCAATCGATAAATTTTCAAAGTACGTTAAAATTCGACCGATAAAATCGAAATCAACTGCTGACATAAAGGAAGTATTACTACAACTTTTATATGACTGGGACTTGCCAGCCCAAATTGTTATAGACAACGAATGTACTTTTGTATCGAATGTAATCGAACAATCAATACTAAATCTAGGAGTCAAAATCTTCAAAACTCCAGTTAATCGTTCAGAAACCAATGGTCAAGTAGAGAGATGTCATTCGACTATTAGAGAAATAGCGAGATGTACGAAAAAACTCAATCCAGAAATGAGTATCATAACATTAGTGCAACAAGCCGTTTATAAATATAATCATACTATTCACTCATTTATAAAGGATACACCAAGAAATGTGTACGTAGGAGAACGATCAGATGATCCACAAGAAAGAGCAAGAATAAGAGAAGCTACAAATGAAAGAATACTCGAAATATTCAAAAAGAATGATGAAAAAATCAAAGATGAAAAATATAAAGACTATGAAGAAAATGAATACGTATATGAAAGGAAGAAAACAAATAATAAACGCGAAAGTCGTTTTAATATAATAAAAGTAAAGGAGAATCATCCAACTTATATAATTGATTCGAATAATCGAAAAATTCATAAAATGAATCTAAGAAAATAAGGAAGAAATATTAATACACTCTTTGAAATTCTTTTAACTATCGTTACAGAGTGATTACAACCCTGTTGATCAAGCTTATTTTAGCAGATATAAGCATATATGATCTAAGTAATAATCCCTTAGCTATAATACCAATAAGTAAAGCTAAAGTTCAAATCGGATATGTAAGGACCATACATCCAATCGATTTAGCAAACATAGAAGAAGCAGTAGAGAGAACGTTAGAAGAAATTCCAAATGGAATCTATACGGCATCAATTGAAAGTTTGATTAATATAAAAGCTAGAACGCTACAGGAAACCTTTAGAAAGATTAGACCGTTTACAAACAGAGAAAAACGATGGGACACGATCGGAAAAGTTTGGAAATGGATCGCAGGAAATCCAGACGCCGACGACCTACACATTATTAACTCAACGATAAACTCCCTAATTGCTGAAAACAACAAACAAGTAGTAATCAACCAAGGTTTAAATGAACGATTCCAACAAATAACAGAAGTCGCCAACACGGTTATCAACATTTAAAATCAACGATACGAAACGCACCAGACAGAGATTCGTCAACTGATCCTGTTATCAAACATGAACATGCTACAAGAAAAATTAGAAGTAATTGAAGATGCCATCATACTCGCGAAACACGGGATTCCAAGCAGCAAGCTACTATCCCTAGATGATCTAAACTCCATAGCCCAATTCCTAGAGAGTAACAACATTACTTACCGTACTCCAGAGGAATTGCTAGGGCAATCAACTGCGCAAGTTGCTGTAAACCAAACGCATATTATCTATATACTAAAGTTCCCCAAAGTAACCACACAAATGTACGAATACGAATACATTGACTCCATAATCCAGCACGAGAGACGGATTATCGTAAAACAAAATTTCATAATACGAAATCGAACGCATGTATTCGAAATTACGGAAAGATGCCAAGAGCAGGAAGATTTCTACATATGCCAACAAGTAAATCTGCAACAACCCACCAAATGCATAGAAAAACTCGTGAAACGAGAAGACGCTGAATGTCAATACGAAAAAATTTACTCGAAAGGATTGATGAAACGCATTAATGACGCCAATATTCTTATTAATGATGCAATCGCAGAAATATCGTCAAATTGCAGTAATGCAAACCAAGTATTGAACGGGTCATACTTGATACAATTTGAAAATTGCAACATAATCATCAACGGAGAAATTTATTCAAACAATGAAGCCATCATTCCCGGTAAACCATACTACTCGACAGCGGGAATAAAAGTCAACATAAGCGAAATTGAAGACAGACCACCGATAGAATATCTAAACAATCTTACGTTGCAACATCGAGAAACGCTACAAAGTATAAATCTACAGAACAACTCCATCAAATGGAAAATTCATGCATTCGGAGGAACTTTCATGTTACTAATCATATGCGCAACCGTAATCTGCTTATTTGTCAATCGAAAGAGAATGGTAAAAGTAAACATAAACCAAGAACCGCAACGCGGAGAAACATTCGTAAGCAGACCAACATCATTCCACGCAGCAACAAGACTTTGAGGACAAAGTCATTTAAGAAGGGAGGAGTCAAGACAACGCAAGCGTATACATTGTGGACAACGCCATCGCATACATTGTGGACATCGCCAGAGCATACATTGTGAGTCAACATTCGATCATCGCGACGCGGCACCCGGACCACAACATTATGCTGAGTTGCAGCTTCCCATAGCAACGCGGACCGCCCGCATTATGCTGAGTTGCAGATTCCCGCAGCGACGCAAATCAGAAGACCGTGAACCAACGATCCAGATCGCGAACCGATCATCAGTTGGTATCCAGCATCCGAACACGATAGTTGGGTATTAACCCGCACATATGTTGTAGGAAATAAAGTTTAAGTTTTTTTAAAACTCAAACACCCGCAGCAGTGCGTTAACTGACCGTCAACATGGGGGTCAAATTTGACGTAGGACGAAAGACAAAAAAGTTATAAGCGGTCAAAGTTAGGCTATTTTTGAGGTTTTTTCAAAACAAAATTGATGATTTCAAGAATAAACTTCCAAGTAATGCACAAAAATTTGCATCCTGGATGATAATCTACATGGTTTAGTTGAAGTATCGATCAAAAAGCATAAAAATCCTTCTCAAGTCCTTGAAAGACCAAAAATGTACTTTGGAGATGCTTGAAAAGCCCTCCCAAGTACTTGAAAAGACCGAAAATGTACTATGGAGATGCTTAAAAATCGCTTAGAAGTACTGGAAAAGACTGAAAATATTCTTTGAAGATGCTTGAAAATCACTCAAAATACTTGAAAAACCCAAAAATGTCCTTTGGAGATGCTTGAAAAGCCCTCCCAAGTACTTGGAAAGACTAAAAATGTTCTTTGGCGAGGCTTGAAAATCACTTCCAAATACTTGGAAAAATCAAAAATGTACTTTGGAGATGCTTGAAAATCACTCAGAAATATTAGGAAAGATCGAAAATGTACTTTAAAGATGCTTGAAAATCACTTAAAAATACTTGGAAAGACCGAAAATGTACTTTGGAGATGCTTGAAAATCACTTCGAAATACTTGGAAAGACCGAAAATGTACTTTGGAGATGCTTGAAAATCACACCAAAATACTTAGAAAGACCGAAAATGCTCGTTGGAAACGTTCAAAATGACCAAAGAAGCTAAGCGAAATGCTTAGAGAAATGCCTAGCTCGGTAGCATAAATTGAGCCGAAACTACGAAAATACTGTTTTTCTCAAAAAACCTCCAACTTAAAACGTGAATATCTCGAAAACTAGAAGAAATAAGAGGACGCCGTTGGTAGCAAAAGAAAGGAAATTTGACGAAGGACCGTCAACATGGGGGTCAAATTTGACGTTGGACGAAAGACAAAAAAGTTATAAGCGGTCAAAGTTAGGCTATTTTTGAGGTTTTTTCAAAACAAAATTGATGATTTCAAGTATAAACTTCCAAGTTAAGCACAAAAATTTGCATGCTGGATGATAATCTACATGGTTTAGTTGAAATATCGATCAAAAAGCATAAAAACCCTTCTCAAGTCCTTGAAAGACCAAAAATGTACTTTGGAGATGCTTGAAAAGCCCTCCCAAGTACTTGGAAAGACTAAAAATGTTCTTTGGCGAGGCTTGAAAATCACTTCCAAATACTTTGAAAAATCAAAAATGTACTTTGGAGATGCTTGAAAATCACTCAGAAATATTAGGAAAGATCGAAAATGTACTTTAAAGATGCTTGAAAATCACTTAAAAATACTTGGAAAGACCGAAAATGTACTTTGGAGATGCTTGAAAATCACTTCGAAATACTTGGAAAGACCGAAAATGTACTTTGGAGATGCTTGAAAATCACACCAAAATACTTAGAAAGACCGAAAATGCTCGTTGGAAACGTTCAAAATGACCAAAGAAGCTAAGCGAAATGCTTAGAGAAATGCCTAGCTCGGTAGCATAAATTGAGCCGAAACTACGAAAATACTGTTTTTCTCAAAAAACCTCCAACTTTAAACGTGAATATCTCGAAAACTAGAAGAGATAAAAGGACGCCGTTGGTAGCAAAAGAAAGGAAATTTGACGAAGGACCGTCAACATGGGGGTCAAATTTGACGTAGGACGAAAGACAAAAAAGTTATAAGCGGTCAAAGTTAGGCTATTTTTGAGGTTTTTTCAAAACAAAATTGATGATTTCAAGAATAAACTTCCAAGTTAAGCACAAAAATTTGCATCCTGGATGATAATCTACATGGTTTAGTTGAAGTATCGATCAAAAAGCATAAAAATCCTTCTCAAGTCCTTGAAAGACCAAAAATGTACTTTGGAGATGCTTGAAAAGCCCTCCCAAGTACTTGAAAAGACCGAAAATGTACTATGGAGATGCTTAAAAATCGCTTAGAAGTACTGGAAAAGACTGAAAATATTCTTTGAAGATGCTTGAAAATCACTCAAAATACTTGAAAAACCCAAAAATGTCCTTTGGAGATGCTTGAAAAGCCCTCCCAAGTACTTGGAAAGACTAAAAATGTACTTTGGCGAGGCTTGAAAATCACTTCCAAATACTTGGAAAAATCCAAAATGTACTTTGGAGATGCTTGAAAATCACTCAGAAATATTAGGAAAGATCGAAAATGTACTTTAAAGATGCTTGAAAATCACTTCGAAATACTTGGAAAGACCGAAAATGTACTTTGGAGATGCTTGAAAATCACTCCGAAATACTTGGAAAGACCGAAAATGTACTTTGGAGATGCTTGAAAATCACACCAAAATACTTAGAAAGACCGAAAATGCTCGTTGGAAACGTTCAAAATGACCAAAGAAGCTAAGCGAAATGCTTAGAGAAATGCCTAGCTCGGTAGCATAAATTGAGCCGAAACTACGAAAATACTCTTTTTCTCAAAAAACCTCCAACTTTAAACGTGAATATCTCGAAAACTAGAAGAGATAAAAGGACGCCGTTGGTAGCAAAAGAAAGGAAATTTGACGAAGGACCGTCAACATGGGGGTCAAATTTGACGTAGGACGAAAGACAAAAAAGTTATAAGCGGTCAAAGTTAGGCTATTTTTGAGGTTTTTTCAAAACAAAATTGATGATTTCAAGAATAAACTTCCAAGTTAAGCACAAAAATTTGCATGCTGGATGATAATCTACATGGTTTAGTTGAAATATCGATCAAAAAGCATAAAAATCCTTCTCAAGTCCTTGAAAGACCAAAAATGTACTTTGGAGATGCTTGAAAACCACTCCAAAATACTTGGAAAGACCAAAAATGTACTTTGGAGATGCTTGAAAAGCCCTCCCAAGTACTTGGAAAGACTAAAAATGTTCGTTGGCGAGGCTTGAAAATCACTTCCAAATACTTGGAAAAATCAAAAATGTACTTTGGAGATGCTTGAAAATCACTCAGAAATATTAGGAAAGATCGAAAATGTACTTTAAAGATGCTTGAAAATCACTTAAAAATACTTGGAAAGACCGAAAATGTACTTTGGAGATGCTTGAAAATCACTCCGAAATACTTGGAAAGACTGAAAATGTACTTTGGAGATGCTTGAAAATCACACCAAAATACTTAGAAAGACCGAAAATGCTCGTTGGAAACGTTCAAAATGACCAAAGAAGCTAAGCGAAATGCTTAGAGAAATGCCTAGCTCGGTAGCTTGAATTGAGCCGAAACTACGAAAATACTGTTTTTCTCAAAAAACCTCCAACTTTAAACGTGAATATCTCGAAAACTAGAAGAGATAAGAGGACGCCGTTGGTAGCAAAAGAAAGGAAATTTGACGAAGGACCGTCAACATGGGGGTCAAATTTGACGTAGGACGAAAGACAAAAAAGTTATAAGCGGTCAAAGTTAGGCTATTTTTGAGGTTTTTTCAAAACAAAATTGATGATTTCAAGAATAAACTTCCAAGAAATGCACAAAAATTTGCATCCTGGATGATAATCTACATGGTTTAGTTGAAGTATCGATCAAAAAGCATAAAAATCCTTCTCAAGTCCTTGAAAGACCAAAAATGTACTTTGGAGATGCTTGAAAAGCCCTCCCAAGTACTTGAAAAGACCGAAAATGTACTATGGAGATGCTTAAAAATCGCTTAGAAGTACTGGAAAAGACTGAAAATATTCTTTGAAGATGCTTGAAAATCACTCAAAATACTTGAAAAACCCAAAAATGTCCTTTGGAGATGCTTGAAAAGCCCTCCCAAGTACTTGGAAAGACTAAAAATGTTCTTTGGCGAGGCTTGAAAATCACTTCCAAATACTTGGAAAAATCAAAAATGTACTTTGGAGATGCTTGAAAATCACTCAGAAATATTAGGAAAGATCGAAAATGTACTTTAAAGATGCTTGAAAATCACTTAAAAATACTTGGAAAGACCGAAAATGTACTTTGGAGATGCTTGAAAATCACACCAAAATACTTAGAAAGACCGAAAATGCTCGTTGGAAACGTTCAAAATGACCAAAGAAGCTAAGCGAAATGCTTAGAGAAATGCCTAGCTCGGTAGCTTGAATTGAGCCGAAACTACGAAAATACTGTTTTTCTCAAAAAACCTCCAACTTTAAACGTGAATATCTCGAAAACTAGAAGAGATAAAAGGACGCCGTTGGTAGCAAAAGAAAGGAAATTTGACGAAGGACCGTCAACATGGGGGTCAAATTTGACGTAGGACGAAAGACAAAAAAGTTATAAGCGGTCAAAGTTAGGCTATTTTTGAGGTTTTTTCAAAACAAAATTGATGATTTCAAGAATAAACTTCCAAGTTAAGCACAAAAATTTGCATGCTGGATGATAATCTACATGGTTTAGTTGAAATATCGATCAAAAAGCATAAAAATCCTTCTCAAGTCCTTGAAAGACCAAAAATGTACTTTGGAGATGCTTGAAAACCACTCCAAAATACTTGGAAAGACCAAAAATGTACTTTGGAGATGCTTGAAAAGCCCTCCCAAGTACTTGGAAAGACTAAAAATGTTCTTTGGCGAGGCTTGAAAATCACTTCCAAATACTTGGAAAAATCAAAAATGTACTTTGGAGATGCTTGAAAATCACTCAGAAATATTAGGAAAGATCGAAAATGTACTTTAAAGATGCTTGAAAATCACTTAAAAATACTTGGAAAGACCGAAAATGTACTTTGGAGATGCTTGAAAATCACTCCGAAATACTTGGAAAGACTGAAAATGTACTTTGGAGATGCTTGAAAATCACACCAAAATACTTAGAAAGACCGAAAATGCTCGTTGGAAACGTTCAAAATGACCAAAGAAGCTAAGCGAAATGCTTAGAGAAATGCCTAGCTCGGTAGCTTGAATTGAGCCGAAACTACGAAAATACTGTTTTTCTCAAAAAACCTCCAACTTTAAACGTAAATATCTCGAAAACTAGAAGAGATAAGAGGACGCCGTTGGTAGCAAAAGAAAGGAAATTTGACGAAGGACCGTCAACATGGGGGTCAAATTTGACGTAGGACGAAAGACAAAAAAGTTATAAGCGGTCAAAGTTAGGCTATTTTTGAGGTTTTTTCAAAACAAAATTGATGATTTAAAGAATAAACTTCCAAGTAATGCACAAAAATTTGCATCCTGGATGATAATCTACATGGTTTAGTTGAAGTATCGATCAAAAAGCATAAAAATCCTTCTCAAGTCCTTGAAAGACCAAAAATGTACTTTGGAGATGCTTGAAAAGCCCTCCCAAGTACTTGAAAAGACCGAAAATGTACTATGGAGATGCTTAAAAATCGCTTAGAAGTACTGGAAAAGACTGAAAATATTCTTTGAAGATGCTTGAAAATCACTCAAAATACTTGAAAAACCCAAAAATGTCCTTTGGAGATGCTTGAAAAGCCCTCCCAAGTACTTGGAAAGACTAAAAATGTACTTTGGCGAGGCTTGAAAATCACTTCCAAATACTTGGAAAAATCAAAAATGTACTTTGGAGATGCTTGAAAATCACTCAGAAATATTAGGAAAGATCGAAAATGTACTTTAAAGATGCTTGAAAATCACTTCGAAATACTTGGAAAGACCGAAAATGTACTTTGGAGATGCTTGAAAATCACTCCGAAATACTTGGAAAGACCGAAAATGTACTTTGGAGATGCTTGAAAATCACACCAAAATACTTGGAAAGACCGAAAATGCTCGTTGGAAACGTTCAAAATGACCAAAGAAGCTAAGCGAAATGCTTAGAGAAATGCCTAGCTCGGTAGCATAAATTGAGCCGAAACTACGAAAATACTGTTTTTCTCAAAAAACCTCCAACTTTAACCGTGAAAATCTCGAAAACTAGAAGAGATAAAAGGACGCCGTTGGTAGCAAAAGAAAGGAAATTTGACGAAGGACCGTCAACATGGGGGTCAAATTTAACGTAGGACGAAAGACAAAAAAGTTATAAGCGGTCAAAGTTAGGCTATTTTTGAGGTTTTTTCAAAACAAAATTGATGATTTCAAGTATAAACTTCCAAGTTAAGCACAAAAATTTGCATGCTGGATGATAATCTACATGGTTTAGTTGAAATATCGATCAAAAAGCATAAAAATCCTTCTCAAGTCCTTGAAAGACCAAAAATGTACTTTGGAGATGCTTGAAAACCACTCCAAAATACTTGGAAAGACCAAAAATGTACTTTGGAGATGCTTGAAAAGCCCTCCCAAGTACTTGGAAAGACTAAAAATGTACTTTGGCGAGGCTTGAAAATCACTTCCAAATACTTGGAAAAATCAAAAATGTACTTTGGAGATGCTTGAAAATCACTCAGAAATATTAGGAAAGATCGAAAATGTACTTTAAAGATGCTTGAAAATCACTTAAAAATACTTGGAAAGACCGAAAATGTACTTTGGAGATGCTTGAAAATCACTCCGAAATACTTGGAAAGACCGAAAATGCTCGTTGGAAACGTTCAAAATGACCAAAGAAGCTAAGCGAAATGCTTAGAGAAATGCCTAGCTCGGTAGCATAAATTGAGCCGAAACTACGAAAATACTGTTTTTCTCAAAAAACCTCCAACTTTAACCGTGAATATCTCGAAAACTAGTTGAGATAAAAGGACGCCGTTGGTAGCAAAAGAAAGGAAATTTGACGAAGGACCGTCAACATGGGGGTCAAATTTAACGTAGGACGAAAGACAAAAAAGTTATAAGCGGTCAAAGTTAGGCTATTTTTGAGGTTTTTTCAAAACAAAATTGATGATTTCAAGTATAAACTTCCAAGTTAAGCACAAAAATTTGCATGCTGGATGATAATCTACATGGTTTAGTTGAAATATCGATCAAAAAGCATAAAAATCCTTCTCAAGTCCTTGAAAGACCAAAAATGTACTTTGGAGATGCTTGAAAAGCCCTCCCAAGTACTTGGAAAGACTAAAAATGTACTTTGGCGAGGCTTGAAAATCACTTCCAAATACTTGGAAAAATCAAAAATGTACTTTGGAGATGCTTGAAAATCACTCAGAAATATTAGGAAAGATCGAAAATGTACTTTAAAGATGCTTGAAAATCACTTCGAAATACTTGGAAAGACCGAAAATGTACTTTGGAGATGCTTGAAAATCACACCAAAATACTTGGAAAGACCGAAAATGCTCGTTGGAAACGTTCAAAATGACCAAAGAAGCTAAGCGAAATGCTTAGAGAAATGCCTAGCTCGGTAGCATAAATTGAGCCGAAACTACGAAAATACTCTTTTTCTCAAAAAACCTCCAACTTTAAACGTGAATATCTCGAAAACTAGAAGAGATAAAAGGACGCCGTTGGTAGCAAAAGAAAGGAAATTTGACGAAGGACCGTCAACATGGGGGTCAAATTTGACGTAGGACGAAAGACAAAAAAGTTATAAGCGGTCAAAGTTAGGCTATTTTTGAGGTTTTTTCAAAACAAAATTGATGATTTCAAGTATAAACTTCCAAGTTAAGCACAAAAATTTGCATGCTGGATGATAATCTACATGGTTTAGTTGAAATATCGATCAAAAAGCATAAAAATCCTTCTCAAGTCCTTGAAAGACCAAAAATGTACTTTGGAGATGCTTGAAAAGCCCTCCCAAGTACTTGGAAAGACTAAAAATGTACTTTGGCGAGGCTTGAAAATCACTTCCAAATACTTGGAAAAATCAAAAATGTACTTTGGAGATGCTTGAAAATCGCTCAGAAATATTAGGAAAGATCGAAAATGTACTTTAAAAATGCTTGAAAATCACTTAAAAATACTTGGAAAGACCGAAAATGTACTTTGGAGATGCTTGAAAATCACTTCGAAATACTTGGAAAGACCGAAAATGTACTTTGGAGATGCTTGAAAATCACACCAAAATACTTGGAAAGACCGAAAATGCTCGTTGGAAACGTTCAAAATGACCAAAGAAGCTAAGCGAAATGCTTAGAGAAATGCCTAGCTCGGTAGCATAAATTGAGCCGAAACTACGAAAATACTGTTTTTCTCAAAAAACCTCCAACTTTAACCGTGAAAATCTCGAAAACTAGAAGAGATAAAAGGACGCCGTTGGTAGCAAAAGAAAGGAAATTTGACGAAGGACCGTCAACATGGGGGTCAAATTTGACGTAGGACGAAAGACAAAAAAGTTATAAGCGGTCAAAGTTAGGCTATTTTTGAGGTTTTTTCAAAACAAAATTGATGATTTCAAGAATAAACTTCCAAGTAATGCACAAAAATTTGCATCCTGGATGATAATCTACATGGTTTAGTTGAAGTATCGATCAAAAAGCATAAAAATCCTTCTCAAGTCCTTGAAAGACCAAAAATGTACTTTGGAGATGCTTGAAAAGCCCTCCCAAGTACTTGAAAAGACCGAAAATGTACTATGGAGATGCTTAAAAATCGCTTAGAAGTACTGGAAAAGACTGAAAATATTCTTTGAAGATGCTTGAAAATCACTCAAAATACTTGAAAAACCCAAAAATGTCCTTTGGAGATGCTTGAAAAGCCCTCCCAAGTACTTGGAAAGACTAAAAATGTACTTTGGCGAGGCTTGAAAATCACTTCCAAATACTTGGAAAAATCAAAAATGTACTTTGGAGATGCTTGAAAATCACTCAGAAATATTAGGAAAGATCGAAAATGTACTTTAAAGATGCTTGAAAATCACTTAAAAATACTTGGAAAGACCGAAAATGTACTTTGGAGATGCTTGAAAATCACTTCGAAATACTTGGAAAGACCGAAAATGTACTTTGGAGATGCTTGAAAATCACACCAAAATACTTAGAAAGACCGAAAATGCTCGTTGGAAACGTTCAAAATGACCAAAGAAGCTAAGCGAAATGCTTAGAGAAATGCCTAGCTCGGTAGCATAAATTGAGCCGAAACTACGAAAATACTGTTTTTCTCAAAAAACCTCCAACTTTAAACGTGAATATCTCGAAAACTAGAAGAGATAAGAGGACGCCGTTGGTAGCAAAAGAAAGGAAATTTGACGAAGGACCGTCAACATGGGGGTCAAATTTGACGTAGGACGAAAGACAAAAAAGTTATAAGCGGTCAAAGTTAGGCTATTTTTGAGGTTTTTTCAAAACAAAATTGATGATTTCAAGAATAAACTTCCAAGTTAAGCACAAAAATTTGCATGCTGGATGATAATCTACATGGTTTAGTTGAAGTATCGATCAAAAAGCATAAAAATCCTTCTCAAGTCCTTGAAAGACCAAAAATGTACTTTGGAGATGCTTGAAAACCACTCCAAAATACTTGGAAAGACCAAAAATGTACTTTGGAGATGCTTGAAAAGCCCTCCCAAGTACTTGGAAAGACTAAAAATGTTCTTTGGCGAGGCTTGAAAATCACTTCCAAATACTTGGAAAAATCAAAAATGTACTTTGGAGATGCTTGAAAATCACTCAGAAATATTAGGAAAGATCGAAAATGTACTTTAAAGATGCTTGAAAATCACTCCGAAATACTTGGAAAGACCGAAAATGTACTTTGGAGATGCTTGAAAATCACACCAAAATACTTGGAAAGACTGAAAATGTACTTTGGAGATGCTTGAAAATCACACCAAAATACTTAGAAAGACCGAAAATGCTCGTTGGAAACGTTCAAAATGACCAAAGAAGCTAAGCGAAATGCTTAGAGAAATGCCTAGCTCGGTAGCTTGAATTGAGCCGAAACTACGAAAATACTGTTTTTCTCAAAAAACCTCCAACTTTAAACGTAAATATCTCGAAAACTAGAAGAGATAAGAGGACGCCGTTGGTAGCAAAAGAAAGGAAATTTGACGAAGGACCGTCAACATGGGGGTCAAATTTGACGTAGGACGAAAGACAAAAAAGTTATAAGCGGTCAAAGTTAGGCTATTTTTGAGGTTTTTTCAAAACAAAATTGATGATTTCAAGAATAAACTTCCAAGTTAATCACAAAAATTTGCATCCTGGATGATAATCTACATGGTTTAGTTGAAGTATCGATCAAAAAGCATAAAAATCCTTCTCAAGTCCTTGAAAGACCAAAAATGTACTTTGGAGATGCTTGAAAAGCCCTCCCAAGTACTTGAAAAGACCGAAAATGTACTATGGAGATGCTTAAAAATCGCTTAGAAGTGCTGGAAAAGACTGAAAATATTCTTTGAAGATGCTTGAAAATCACTCAAAATACTTGAAAAACCCAAAAATGTCCTTTGGAGATGCTTGAAAAGCCCTCCCAAGTACTTGGAAAGACTAAAAATGTACTTTGGCGAGGCTTGAAAATCACTTCCAAATACTTGGAAAAATCCAAAATGTACTTTGGAGATGCTTGAAAATCACTCAGAAATATTAGGAAAGATCGAAAATGTACTTTAAAGATGCTTGAAAATCACTTAAAAATACTTGGAAAGACCGAAAATGTACTTTGGAGATGCTTGAAAATCACTCCGAAATACTTGGAAAGACCGAAAATGTACTTTGGAGATGCTTGAAAATCACACCAAAATACTTGGAAAGACCGAAAATGCTCGTTGGAAACGTTCAAAATGACCAAAGAAGCTAAGCGAAATGCTTAGAGAAATGCCTAGCTCGGTAGCATAAATTGAGCCGAAACTACGAAAATACTCTTTTTCTCAAAAAACCTCCAACTTTAACCGTGAAAATCTCGAAAACTAGAAGAGATAAAAGGACGCCGTTGGTAGCAAAAGAAAGGAAATTTGACGAAGGACCGTCAACATGGGGGTCAAATTTAACGTAGGACGAAAGACAAAAAAGTTATAAGCGGTCAAAGTTAGGCTATTTTTGAGGTTTTTTCAAAACAAAATTGATGATTTCAAGTATAAACTTCCAAGTTAAGCACAAAAATTTGCATGCTGGATGATAATCTACATGGTTTAGTTGAAATATCGATCAAAAAGCATAAAAATCCTTCTCAAGTCCTTGAAAGACCAAAAATGTACTTTGGAGATGCTTGAAAAGCCCTCCCAAGTACTTGGAAAGACTAAAAATGTACTTTGGCGAGGCTTGAAAATCACTTCCAAATACTTGGAAAAATCAAAAATGTACTTTGGAGATGCTTGAAAATCACTCAGAAATATTAGGAAAGATCGAAAATGTACTTTAAAGATGCTTGAAAATCACTTAAAAATACTTGGAAAGACCGAAAATGTACTTTGGAGATGCTTGAAAATCACTCCCAAATACTTGGAAAGACCGAAAATGCTCGTTGGAAACGTTCAAAATGACCAAAGAAGCTAAGCGAAATGCTTAGAGAAATGCCTAGCTCGGTAGCATAAATTGAGCCGAAACTACGAAAATACTGTTTTTCTCAAAAAACCTCTAACTTTAAACGTGAATATCTCGAAAACTAGAAGAGATAAAAGGACGCCGTTGGTAGCAAAAGAAAGGAAATTTGACGAAGGACCGTCAACATGGGGGTCAAATTTGACGTAGGACGAAAGACAAAAAAGTTATAAGCGGTCAAAGTTAGGCTATTTTTGAGGTTTTTTCAAAACAAAATTGATGATTTCAAGTATAAACTTCCAAGTTAAGCACAAAAATTTGCATGCTGGATGATAATCTACATGGTTTAGTTGAAATATCGATCAAAAAGCATAAAAATCCTTCTCAAGTCCTTGAAAGACCAAAAATGTACTTTGGAGATGCTTGAAAAGCCCTCCCAAGTACTTGGAAAGACTAAAAATGTACTTTGGCGAGGCTTGAAAATCACTTCCAAATACTTGGAAAAATCAAAAATGTACTTTGGAGATGCTTGAAAATCACTCAGAAATATTAGGAAAGATCGAAAATGTACTTTAAAAATGCTTGAAAATCACTTAAAAATACTTGGAAAGACCGAAAATGTACTTTGGAGATGCTTGAAAATCACTCCGAAATACTTGGAAAGACCGAAAATGTACTTTGGAGATGCTTGAAAATCACACCAAAATACTTGGAAAGACCGAAAATGCTCGTTGGAAACGTTCAAAATGACCAAAGAAGCTAAGCGAAATGCTTAGAGAAATGCCTAGCTCGGTAGCATAAATTGAGCCGAAACTACGAAAATACTGTTTTTCTCAAAAAACCTCCAACTTTAAACGTGAATATCTCGAAAACTAGAAGAGATAAGAGGACGCCGTTGGTAGCAAAAGAAAGGAAATTTGACGAAGGACCGTCAACATGGGGGTCAAATTTGACGTAGGACGAAAGACAAAAAAGTTATAAGCGGTCAAAGTTAGGCTATTTTTGAGGTTTTTTCAAAACAAAATTGATGATTTCAAGAATAAACTTCCAAGTAATGCACAAAAATTTGCATCCTGGATGATAATCTACATGGTTTAGTTGAAATATCGATCAAAAAGCATAAAAATCCTTCTCAAGTCCTTGAAAGACCAAAAATGTACTTTGGAGATGCTTGAAAAGCCCTCCCAAGTACTTGAAAAGACCGAAAATGTACTATGGAGATGCTTAAAAATCGCTTAGAAGTACTGGAAAAGACTGAAAATATTCTTTGAAGATGCTTGAAAATCACTCAAAATACTTGAAAAACCCAAAAATGTCCTTTGGAGATGCTTGAAAAGCCCTCCCAAGTACTTGGAAAGACTAAAAATGTACTTTGGCGAGGCTTGAAAATCACTTCCAAATACTTGGAAAAATCAAAAATGTACTTTGGAGATGCTTGAAAATCACTCAGAAATATTAGGAAAGATCGAAAATGTACTTTAAAGATGCTTGAAAATCACTTAAAAATACTTGGAAAGACCGAAAATGTACTTTGGAGATGCTTGAAAATCACTTCGAAATACTTGGAAAGACCGAAAATGTACTTTGGAGATGCTTGAAAATCACACCAAAATACTTGGAAAGACCGAAAATGCTCGTTGGAAACGTTCAAAATGACCAAAGAAGCTAAGCGAAATGCTTAGAGAAATGCCTAGCTCGGTAGCATAAATTGAGCCGAAACTACGAAAATACTGTTTTTCTCAAAAAACCTCCAACTTTAAACGTGAATATCTCGAAAACTAGAAGAGATAAGAGGACGCCGTTGGTAGCAAAAGAAAGGAAATTTGACGAAGGACCGTCAACATGGGGGTCAAATTTGACGTAGGACGAAAGACAAAAAAGTTATTAGCGGTCAAAGTTAGGCTATTTTTGAGGTTTTTTCAAAACAAAATTGATGATTTCAAGAATAAACTTCCAAGTTAAGCACAAAAATTTGCATGCTGGATGATAATCTACATGGTTTAGTTGAAATATCGATCAAAAAGCATAAAAATCCTTCTCAAGTCCTTGAAAGACCAAAAATGTACTTTGGAGATGCTTGAAAACCACTCCAAAATACTTGGAAAGACCAAAAATGTACTTTGGAGATGCTTGAAAAGCCCTCCCAAGTACTTGGAAAGACTAAAAATGTTCTTTGGCGAGGCTTGAAAATCACTTCCAAATACTTGGAAAAATCAAAAATGTACTTTGGAGATGCTTGAAAATCACTCAGAAATATTAGGAAAGATCGAAAATGTACTTTAAAGATGCTTGAAAATCACTTAAAAATACTTGGAAAGACCGAAAATGTACTTTGGAGATGCTTGAAAATCACTCCGAAATACTTGGAAAGACTGAAAATGTACTTTGGAGATGCTTGAAAATCACACCCAAAATACTTAGAAAGACCGAAAATGCTCGTTGGAAACGTTCAAAATGACCAAAGAAGCTAAGCGAAATGCTTAGAGAAATGCCTAGCTCGGTAGCATAAATTGAGCCGAAACTACGAAAATACTGTTTTTCTCAAAAAACCTCCAACTTTAAACGTGAATATCTCGAAAACTAGAAGAGATAAGAGGACGCCGTTGGTAGCAAAAGAAAGGAAATTTGACGAAGGACCGTCAACATGGGGGTCAAATTTGACGTAGGACGAAAGACAAAAAAGTTATAAGCGGTCAAAGTTAGGCTATTTTTGAGGTTTTTTCAAAACAAAATTGATGATTTCAAG